>NC_089518.1:7604088-7904088 GCF_963924715.1 Thunnus thynnus
GACGACTGAAGGGACATATTCACAAAAGGACACGTAGGCTCTCTATAGTCCTGACTGCGCGAGACATCAGATGGCTTTGATAACAGCAGCCTGGTGGTCAACCCAGCTGGGGGGCTCAGATCATCAAAGAGAGACAGCTGGGTAGTGATGTGTCGGTCGCCATCTAGTCAGCTCTATGAGCCGGCTCCTTTAAGTGAACGCTGGGAGCCGGCTCCTGCCTGAGAGCCTTTTTCTTTCTTTTTTTGTAAATTAGACATAATAATAGGATGATCTTTTCACCACGCTGCTCGGCTACACGCACTCCGTGCACGCCACCAATCACGTGTCGGCAGAGATCATATCATTAGGTTAGAGGCAGGCGGGGGACTGATGGTCCACAGCTGACCTGTGTTGTTTTCATTTCATTTAGCATTCTAACACTGGCCCCCCACACTCCAGGACACATTTAGGAAGACGATGTGTCTCACAGGGCAGGAGCTCATCTGTTTTTATCAAAGCAGCTCAGGTGTGCACACCCCAGGACACTACCACTAGTATCTGTAGAGTTTCTCTATTTCATTTTTTTTTTATGATACTTGAAATGTTGTTCAGGAGTCGGCTGTAGTAAGGGCCTCTTACACAAAGTATTTATTCTTAAACATGTTCTCATGTCAAATGTTTTTCAGATAATTGTTTATCTGTTTTGCACAAAAGTTCATCATACAGTACTTGTTTTTTTATTTTGCCAATAAATAAAATATTAAGTGTTGCATGAATTGCATTCAAGGCAACTTTATTTCCATAATGCATTTGATACAGAGATTGAGGGCTATGATGTCACCTTGTGTAATATTTACAATGAGGTCAGACTGTTAAACCTCGTCCACACAAATCTTACCCTATTATTATCCTAGTGGTTTGCAGATAACCCCCCCCCCAAAAAAAACAAACAAAAAAAGAAGGATGAGTCGTTCTCGGAGAGGAACAGAGCCATAAGATCCGGCTCCATCACTACAGCTGGGGGCCCAGCAGAATAGACCATCAGCAGCCCAGCGGGGGGGCTCTGTATCATCACCGCCTGTTCTTCTTCTCCTCCTCCTCAGCCTCTCTTCTGTTTTTGGGATCCGGAGAACTAAGTGACGGGTTCGGATCAGAGTGAGCCAGGCTTAACTCGCCGCTGCTGATAGGCTTTGGCATTTAGGTGTGTAATTATTTATTTAGCTCCTTTTTTTTCCTCGCATGAAAACAATTTTGTTCATGCCCTGATACGTGATTTGGGTTAATAGAATTTAAATACATTCTGACTACAATCCCCTGAAGAGCTTTTAAGCTAACGGAGATGGGGAGCAGTCTGTAGGAATGTGATGGAAGGACTATAATTACTTGCCAAAGATGTGGTTTTTATATCAACAAATTACCAGGTGTACAAAGCCAGCTCTGTGGTCTCAGAGAAACAGCAAAGATAAAGCCTCTCCGCTTTTTCTTCCTGGTGTTTGTCTCTTGACTCTAATCCCATCAAAGTCTCCCCTGCTTTTTGTTTTTCTTTTCCGAGCGCTGAGATCCTCCCCCGTCTCGGGCTTACCTCCCCTCAGGATTGGCATCTTGGAGTACGCTCATTGGTGATTACTCACTTCCAGACAAACATCTGGGAGCGTAAATACAGCTAATCCCCTTCATCACCGCAGTCTCTCCACTACAGTTAGTTCTTCCTCAGAGTAAATACCAAAACAAGAGAAAGGACTATCGACAGGATAAAGTTCCTCAAAAAGAGCCACCAACACACCTACAGCATCTGAATGGAAACATGACTCAGTGACACACTGCACAATGCACAACATTAATGGCTCACAATGCTTTTCTTTGCCTTGGTTAATGACAGATAAACATGAAATGGGAGCCCAAACATTGGCAGCAGAGTGTAACCTTGGCAAATGAGGCTATGGCTCTTTTAGTCCCAGTAAAATACCTTATTCAGGTCTTCAGTGAGGCCATTACCTCAGCCCAGGAGAACGCATTTACTGTTAAAAAATATACCCTCTATGTTATTACAGTATGAGGAAAATGACTGTAATCTCATGTTTGGAATAGAACAATTTAACTACATTCATTTGCTAAGAGTGTCTATTTGTATGAATTCATGTCTGAAGCTTTACTTGCTGGTTCTTGTCACCTAAATGACAAAGAAAGCTGTTCATCATCTCTGCCTTCCAGAACAACACAGGAGCGTTTTCTGATCTTCCTGAAGATATAAGCTCAGTTTAATTAGTATAGTCTTCAAAATCTCATTTACCAGCATCTATTTACATCTCGTTTAGCTTCATAAACTCACCTATAAGACACTCAGTTATTCTTATTTCTTTATTTTGTAGCCATTTGAGTCTCTTTACTCACCTCGTCTCTGTTTTCATCTCTTCTTGCTCTGGGTTCCTTCTGATCTTTTTAATCTTTTGTACTTTAGCATTTTTGCATTTTAATTTGCAATTTTTTATTCTTCCAACCACTTTGTAAGCAGTTTTTAGAAAGGCTCTGTATAAACAAAGTTTATTATTGTATTATTTTATAGCGTGGAACTACTCGAGGCACTATACATACATTATATCACAATTGCTGCTGGAAACTTAGTGTGTAGTTATGAGTCCTCTCTGTCCAAGAAGCAAATAGAAAATAATAAAAAAGCTCCGTTTCTAGCAGGTGGATCCTTTGTTTCTGAGCAGTAATGGGTAACAAACTTGAGGTAAATGACTGTTTTAACAGCACAGTGGTGTTTGGTAATGGAAATCATACTCTACCTTAGAGGAGAGACGTTGTCTGCTTGCCTGCCAAATGCAGCGGATAAAAGGCAACGGCGGTGTTTGTGGACGGGCTCCGGTTTGCAGGAAACCACCGCAGCGTTTTCTGCTCTCCACTCTCACAGCTTGGCTGCAGAGATGAGCTGATTGGCTTCATCATCTCAGCGTTTCACACGCAGCAGTCGGGCATCTTCTCAGTGAGTATCTCTCTGAGCAGAATCTAATTAATTGTTCATCTTGGCTTGATATGCCAAGTATTTAGTATTGATAGTTTTGATCATAAATCCTCTAAAGACAGGTATACAAACAAACATGACGCAGGTTTCTACCCAGGCAGACTTCAAATGAATTAAAGAGAAATATGAGCTACAACACAAAGTGTGATTCAGCTCTGTTAGAGTGTACAATGAAAGCATGCTCAGTAGTTGTGGAGGTACTTAGTCACAGAGAGCTTTTCATCAGGCCTTTTCACACTTGACACCTGTTCAATAAAAAGCCCTCAATGTAAACCACATCATCTTGACAATAAGTTTTTCACTCTACCAGCAGGAGGTCCGTTTGAAGAGTGTGAATCGGTGCTGCACATGGTAATCCACTGCGGTTTGTTCTAATTCAATAAGTAATCAATTCTTTTCTGTCAAACTGGATTTAATCCAATTCAGTGACTGGTATTACTGAAAGATGGTGACATGGCATGAACCAAAGTGTTGATGCTGTTAACCACAAATTCCTTTTGGGTGTTTTAACCTTTGAGAGGTTCATGTTAAAGGTGCAGTAATCCAATAGTTTCTATTGACGATGGATCAAATGATTATATGTGATGTTAAAGGGGCCACAGAGACTGATCAGTGTCATTTTCTCAGATCTACAGAGAGATTTCATGTTTTGTTTTTACAGCCTGAAACATTACTGCTTCGGTTCACTTTCACCCTCATTTCAACCAGAAATCTATTGTTTGGTGGTGGGCAGATGGTGTATAGTGGAAATCTCAAACAGACGACATCAGCAACTAGCTGGTGAACATAGTGGAGTATTTAGGAGATGACTATTTTGCTCAGGAGTTGGTGGTGAACAATAAAGAGCTAAAATAACAGTGATTATTAACATGACTACAAATAAAAGTTAATGTTGTTCTATGTCTTCTTGATTTGTAAATAGGTAACTGTTTGCTAACATGTTAGCCATATTATATTTATGAAGCGATAATGTCAATGTTGTGTTCTCAGCTTGTTGCGCTGCCTCCAAGTCACCAAAAATTCAATGAATGCAGGTTTGTTCACATAGATTTATACATAGAGAACAACCACAGTCACAAACCAGTTCCAGGTCCAAACAGTGTTGGGAAGAACCAGGATTAAAACAGGTAATAAACAGTGTTTGTCCAGCCAAATATTAAAGCAACACTAACAGGGTGAGTGAGGTCTTCATCTAGAATAGTTCATTCTGGTTTAAGAAGTGCCTTTCCGGCCCTGTTTACACCTGGTATTAACATCCGTCTCAGGTGATCCAATCACAGGTGGACAGCTCTAAGTACGTCTGTTCACACCTGGTGTTAATATGCGTCTCCACTTGCGTCCTGAGTGACCACTTGTGATCGGATCTCACTTCCCTGCTCTACATGCAAATAAACACTGACATCATTTCCGTTTTCAAACTGTCGGGAGTCCACTCCGTCTACAGCTGCATGTTCAACCTGTTTGATAACAGGATAAACTAATATACAACGCACCGTGAGCCCCCTCACCAAAATTAAATTCCCATCCTATTGATTTGCTCTAGTGCCGCGTCTGAACATATACATATATATATATAAATTAATGGTTTAATTTCTATTCCAATTGTCAATTTGATGAGGGAAACGGGTTAGGAGAACGAGAAAAACAGGAGAAAAACGAATTTTTTAATTCAACATGAAAAATGGCAAAAGAAAATAATGAATGTCTTTATCCTTTGATCAACAAGTTGAACAGCTTTGGAGGGTTCACTGACCAGGAGGCAGTGATGTACTCTCCAGGCGGTCCAGGATGCATTGCGTTTAAACTGCTAAATGAACTTGGCCACATGTGGTCCAGACCACCTCCGAATGTGGTCTGAGTGATCGGATCTCAGCAGGTGCCGCTGATGCAGTCTTGTATTTGGGTTAGTAACTTCTTGACTGTGGAATCCTGGATTGAGTTCAATAAAATACATTTCAAGCACATATCTATATTAGTTCTAATTAGTGAGAATACAGAAATGGCCTGAGGCTGCTCATAAAAGCTGTAATGGAAACCACATAATTTGGTCAAATCGAACTGACTCAACACTAGAAGCAGGAAAAAGGACATGGACACCAACATTAAGTTTACCTTGAAATGATCCGCCAACCTCGTCTTCATCGCATCACTGGGTTCACCTGCAAATAGTTTACAATAGTGAATATCTTGCACATACCAGTGAACATTTTTCAGATATTTAGTATGCAAAATACATTGATTTTAAATTATTTTAGATATATTCAGTCAACACTTTTATTCTAGTATGTTGGTATCAGACATAATCGACCAGAATGCATTTGGCTGATTTTAAATATTTGCATAAAAGTGTGATTTAAGGAGAGAAGGTTGTATGTTCTGTAGTCACTGCATTTCTTTTTCTAACCCAGTTGTATCAGTCATGTTTGTCCTTTGTTTTCCCAGATTGTGAATTGTGACATCCCATCACTCAAGATATTGTCCCAAAATTTCTGCCCCCATTCCAACACAAAGCAGGGCATCAGGTTATCCAAAATAACTTGGACAGCCCAGTCATCACAAACTATGTCAAATACAGTTTAAATTCAGATAAGTGTATTTTAAATTCTAGTGGAGATCCTGAAGTTTACAAAGGTACCAGATATTTCAGGTTGGATTTTAAGAAAATTTATATAAAATGACACACAAAGCAGAATATTTCCATTCACTCAGTGTAAACATCGTACCGCTCCAAAGGCATCGACACTAACTGATACACAATGTGGAATGCAATTTAACTTCATCACTTTAGGAAGCTTTAAAAATACCTCTTAATGTTATTATCCTTAAGATTTTCATCAAATCAAACCCCATGTTTGATACTATTTATGGTTGGCATTTATTCTGCAATGATAATTCGGTGCATTTTAAGTCAAAACTAAACTACATATGTTATTTGCCCATGCTCTCCAGAACAACACACCACTGTTTGTGGCATATGCATTATTAAATCTGTTAAATTAGTTGCAATTATTATTGACTGACATGAGTTTGTTTGGCTGCACAATACTACATCTGCTGTAGTATTAAACTCCACTTACTGATATTACAGTAACCACAGGTGTCACCATATCATCCAGGACTGAAATCTTAGGGATTACAACTTTGAAGGGGAAATGATGTTATGGTACTAAGCCTAATTTTTCAATGTGGTGAGCAGCACAATACCATTCACCTCCATTGTATTAGAGTGAAGAATATCCACTGTATATGTCTGAGGACATCCTATGTGATTGTTTGCTATTGAAAAAATAGACCTAATGTCATTAAAGTTCATCCAGCACTCTGGCTATATAAAAACAGGCACAGGATGTTAGCAAATATAGGCTCTAAATGCAGTGTTCTTCTGTACAAGTTGATATTGCTCACAGTTTGACAAATAGTTTGCAGTGTCACACATGCCATTGATCTGTGGTGAGAGATTAACCCACATCCCATTGTTCCATAAAGCCTGACGTATCCCCAGAGAGGGAGACGCTCAACTGCCTCCACGAGCTGAGACCGTTCTCCAATTTGCTGTCATGACACTTTTTTGATTCTGATCCCAATTCAATATCCTTATTTAGCCATGCATCAGCATAACTTTCAGCTGTAAACAGTGCAAAAATGTTCAATCACTGAGGCCAAACTGCATTTGAAGCTCATTAACTGCTATGATGTCTCCATTTCTTACAAGATGCCCCAGCTCTGCGCTGCATTAATACTGCCAAACACCATTTACAAGACTTTTACCCACAGCTTGTGTATACGGGTTGTTTGGTTACAGGCCAAGAGGGTTCATTAATAATAAGTTGCTTGTAAAGTGCTTTAATTAAAAGTGAGTTTGAGGTTTGTCTGTCTTCCTATTGTACTTATCACGATAGCACAAGGAAGCTACATAAATATTTCATAGTTTGTTTTCAGCCGCTGTCTTCTATTAGTCATTCCCAATTCTCTCCCTGTTATTTTTCATGTGACTATGATAATGGGTGTCTGCCACTGTGAGAGAAATATTAAAGATACACATCAGGGAGGCCACATCCAGCCTTATTTCAAGGCATAGCTAATTTTTTAAGACAAATTCATGCTTTCTTATCTCTTCACAAAAAGCACTGAAGACAATTTATCTCCTTGAAGCATTGCTGGAGGAGTTCAAGTGGTGTAACAGAGATCAGGGGAGACTGTCTAGGAACAATGTTCATCTTAAACAGATGCTGCTCTTGGGGTAATATCTCAGACCAGGGTTGGATTAGGACACCCAGAGGTATTAGCAAGTATCTTACGTACAAGTCCATATCACGTTAAGTCCTGCAGTGTGTTTACGATATCAATCAAATGGAATTCAGTAAGAATTGTATAACCGTTTATTTTGGTATAACTTTTCATTAATTGACAGTGGACTTACAGCAGAGATTCTATAAATTTGACAATTAAAGTTACAACTGGTTAAGAGTTTCATTATAAACATATCACAAAAAGTAAGGAAATTAGTGTTTGGTACATTATTTCTTTGTTGTAACAGTAAATCTTATACCGTTGGAAAGCCTTTTTATTTCCCTTTTAAATGGTGCCACATTTGTAAGGAACATGCATTTGTGGGATGAGCAGCAGAGCTGAGTATGTGGGTTGCGCCCATGAAAAATTTGCCAAATCTTCTCTGCCAATCCCAAACAGCTTATTCTGCCATTGACTCTCGTTTGGTGTTTGGTGGATTGGATGATTGAAGTTTGAAGAAACAAGACATATTGGCAATTTAAGAATTTATTCATTTAACAAACTGGAGCCTCAGTAGCATGTGGAAGAACCATACACAGCCACAACAGCCTGGCACCTCCTCCTCATGCTGGTCACCAGCCTGGTCACACTCTGCTGTGGGATGGCGTCCCATTCTTCAACCAGCATTTGTCGCTAGTCAGCCAACGTGGTTGTGTTGGTCACTCTGGCACGAACAGCACGCCCAAACTGATCCCACAAGTGTTCAATGGGGTTGAGGTCAGGACTTGCCTGGTGAAGTCTGTCTCTCCATTTCAAGTTGAATACATACATTTCATGTAAAGCAGTAGATGGCATGAGTTCACTGTTACCATGTGTCTCCTTCAGTTTTCTTTATTTAAATTATGTGAGGTGATAAGTCTTGGCTAAGCTGTAAACAGGTACATGAGTTGCTCCTCTTGTTTTATTTTGACAGAGTAACCACTCAAGGTGTGTTTGCTGTCCCCTGCTGGCCCCTCTAGATACATCATTTTGAACAGAACTCTAGAGCTCGTATTTTGGCTACTCGAGGGCAACGAAACATGTTGTAAACACAAGACTGACTTGTTAGCTCTAAACATTTTAGCAAACAGTTACTTGTTTTATATTTCTGGTCACATGATGAAAGTAAGTCCAATATTCACTCCCCTTTAACTCTGTTTTGGTCTCCACCAACTCGCTAATTTCATCTTTCTGCTGTTTGGTGCTGAGCAGACAGTGTACAGGTAGCTTTTTCACTCACAACATCTGCCTACATCTGCTGGAAACAAGGCTGATGAGAGCTGTGAGACTGAACTAAACCATAAAGGTACGTACTGTAAAACCAAAACAATGAGCTCAAAAACACTAAAATGCAGTGTAGAGTTGAAGTGAACTGCTTGGGTGTAGTTGGGTGAACGAGTAATTCTCTGTGGGTTTGTCACTAATACATGTATATATATATATATATATATATATATGTGTGTGTGTGTTTGGGCATGATTATGTGTGTGTGTTGGCTGAATTCTTTTTCAATTTGATGTTTTGTTCTAATAAAAAATAAGCAAAGACACCCTGAGATGGGTTGTCTCTGGAGCAATCCAGGGTTCAAGTGTCTGCTTGCAGTTCTGCAGTAGAGCTGAAGCCACACAGCACTGCCACCTCATTGTTTATTCCGACTTGTGGAAGAGGAGTTACGGGGTCTGCTGTCATTGTTAATCCAGTAAAAGCCTGTCAGCCCAGTCCACTTTGGCTTTCAATATCAGACAAACAAATTGGTTGTGTGAGTTCTTACTGACAGCGAGACAATGGGTGTATCTGTTACTGAGACGCATTACCCACTCTTTCTTACAATCTGACACTTGTGTATCAAGTCAACTGTCAAACAGGATTAAGGCCCTGTGAAGGTGTCATATACTGTATGTGGAATGGTTCTTTAAAGGGGACATATCAAGCTTTTTCTGGTTTTCTGTCATTTATATATGATTATGATATCGGAAATCTATGTTAAAAAGGGTTAAAGGTCCAAAACCTGATGTGAACATATGTAGAAATGCGGTTATTTCCTACCGTGTCGATGAAATGACAACTCATCATGCATGGCCATAAAAGGCCGTCTGTTCTGTAGTCTTTATTGCGAAGGTTGTAGCGAAGGTTTTTCCACGTGTTGTTTGCGTTGTCCGCTCATATTTCGGATTCAGCTCCAACATGTATGGATGTTTTTGAGAAGTTGATATTTCGAGTAAAGAACAAGTGAAAGTAGTGAAATCCTGCTACAACAGTTAGTTTCATAGTTTGTTGACGTAGCCTCCCGAGCCACTGGAAGTCTCCTGAGGGGCAGCTTCCAGAAGCTGACCAATCAGAACAGAGTAGGCTCGTCGGGAGGCGGGCCTTAAAGAGACAGGAGCTAAAACAGCCTGTTTCAGACAGAGGCTGAACTGAGGGGCTGCATAAAGCTTCAGTATAAGATAAATAAGGAGTTTTTGAACTTTGCAAATCATACAAAGTATATTCCAGTTAAGCCACAGAATATAAACATAGACCCAGAAATGTGCATATGTCCTCTTTAAAGGACAGTCGTATCATGTGAACTCAATCTATGTGTGCTGTGATTTGATTACCATGTACACAACATTACTGACAGATCAGAGAAGTGACATTGTATAGTAATAGAACAATATGACTGATGTCAGATACTCAGCCTACAGACAGTGTTGTAGTGGAACATAAGGTTAAACTTGCCTGTCTGTTTTTATTGTGGGACACTGACAGGACACACATCCTTTGTTGGACTGTCGTTGTTGTTGTTGTTGATGATGATGCATCTCTACCTGAAAATACAAAGAAAACAAAAAGTAACTTTTATAAATCTCATACACTGGAGTGCTTGGCCACTAGTTGTCACTGTGCTGCTGAGTTTATAGACCACAGCTTCACACAGACAGAAAGCCCCGAAGCTTGATGAGGTTTCATCTTCCTGTCGCTACTTTTATGTAAAGCTCTTGAATCGTCTTGATGTTGAAAAGTTGAATAAACTTGACTAAACGTGTCATCTTGTGATGCACCAGTGTAAATAGTTTTCTGGGGGAGGAGATGTTTGAAAACATGTAAATATTAAACCGCAGAAATAGCTGCACACCATGTTCTGATAATTAATCCTTTATTGATTTAGAACATAATGATCAGCTGTCAATTCATTTTAATAAACTGTACATGTCCTGTAGGTGACAGGTTTTCTTCTTCTTATGTTGTAATGAAACACTATAACAGACCACATACTGCTTCACACTTCTCTCAGCGGTTCCTTCCAGGGGTTTAATCCAGCTTTATCAATCTCTCTCTGATTGATGAACCTGAGATTCCAGAACAGTTGATCAAAGTTTGTTTAATCAACTCTGAGTATGTTCACTATGAGTTATCATCAATGGAGCTCCAATACTACAATTCACCATGACAACAGGTAAATAAAAGGCAGAGCCTCCATACTAATCCAGTGGAAGTGAAACATTAATGCGTGTCATGTGAACCTGAGTCAGAGCGCGGAAACGTGTCAATAAGGAAACACAATGAACTTATATTTAGGGCTGTAGTCAACCAAAGAAAATCTTGGTCAACAGAAATCCTACATAATCTTCAACTAATCGATTAGTCGCCGGGGGAGACAGAGTGCACAGTGAACTCAGCAGCCACACATTTCTCCATTTTGTGTCTTCAGGTTAGGCTAACCTATTGTTGCTAACTTTGGAGCTAACCTCCTTCACTTTTCCAGCACTTGGGGAAACAACAGATGTGACTTTTTAGCATTTATTAACTGACACACTGTAGTCTGTGCTGTACATTTACTGCCAGACTGACAACTTACTGCTAATTTTTTTCATAGCTGATAAAGTGGTGAATCTTACTGTATATGAACCTGTACATCACACTGTAAAATGAGCAAACACAGTGGGCAGTAAGTCACCACAGTAATCCAGCCTGAGTTTCCCTCAGCTGAGGGTAGGGCAGGGCGATATGGCCAAAAATGTTATTATGATAAAATATATTGATATTATCAGGATAAATGTCAAGTCATTATTTCTTCCAAGTTTAAAGGCCGATCTTTGTTCCTGAGTGAAAGTTTAAAGAAAGCAGACAGTCAGAAAACACTTTCACATTCAAAACAATTACAATGATAAAATCTTTTTTCAACATCAAAATATGCATGAATGAACTTAAATAAAATCCTTTTTCCTCAACAAAATAAATATCTTAGAAAAATGAAGTGCTGCAGTGTGACGCAGCACTCAGACTACACAGTCAATTACATGTCCAGTAACACATGATCATGTAAACTCCAACTAAATTATATAAATGAAAACATCCACAATATAGAAATCACCTCTGCCCAGATGAAGCTGTCACCTGACGTGATGAGGTTCCAGCGTTTTTGTGTAAGTGACAACATTTTATAACTTAACTTTGCGATATTCTACATTACAGCAGCTAATTAGCCGCTGTGCATTTAAACTTAATCCCACAGTTGTTTACACGCTACTCGGTTCTGCTAGTTACTTTAGCTTAGCAGTTAGCGATGGCCTCTTGCTTTCTGTTGCCTCCTTTAGTGATAATGCTACATGTAATAAATGTAGTTTACTTGTTGTGACGGTAGAAACATGAATGCATGTGTGTGGACTGTCAACATTTAGTCAGAGCAGGGGAAAGAGTTAATAAGCTAACACAAAGTTTTATTCCGTTTTGTCCATTAATTCATCGTTGAGCAGACTTGGATTTCCTGGATGGATGATAAAGTGGTGGAATCTTCCAGTGTATGAGGCTGTAGCTTACAGTACATTACATTTTCACATATATGTGTTCAGCTATAATATTACGGGGACAAAACACAGGCGGCAGCAACTGAAGATGAAAAACTAGAGAGATAAAAGAGATAATAGAGATGTTAGACAGAGACATGACTGTCAGCTCACAGTCTGCAGCAGTAATAACCAGAATAAATGTTTAGAGGTCTATTGGCTCAACAGCATCCAGTGACTACATGTCAACAAATGCAAGTAAATGTAGTAAATTTAAACTTCTCCGTCACTGAAATGCTGTTAAAACACGCTAAGACTACATGCTAAAGACTCACTTTCAAACTACATTTAGTTTGCAGTCTGCACCTGAACCACAACTCTGCTCACTCAGAAATATTAATAATCTCTGACATGACATGAAAACTATGATGGGAATGTTCCATCAGTGCAACCAATCACATCATGAGACATGAGGTGATTATTGATCTTTTTTTATTTAAGAGAAATGATCAGATTATAAACATGTCGGTGCAGGAGCTGCTGTAACAAGCTGACAGCTGTCTGATGGACGTTATAAAAGGACATGCAGAGGGTGAACTCACACTGGCATATTTGAATCTGAGGACAAAGATCAATGTTCAAAGAAATGACTGATGTGCATAAAAGGGTGAACGTTGTTAAAGGCATTCCTTGAGTAACAAACTAATATCCAACCAGGATGTTGATTCTGACAGCAGTAAAGCTCTGCTGCGCTTAGATACGCGCTTTGATATGTCCTGAATGAACCATCGTATCTGACGGTTGCTTCAGGCTCTGCAGGAGGAGATGGAGAGAAACTCAGAAAACCTGCCAGCAAGCAAGTTAGGTTCACAGTCAGTTACCGCGGTAACTCACCCAGTTTAAGTTCTCTTACTGGAACAGAAAAGCCAGAGTTTCCTTCATGTCAGCGTTAACAGGTGCAGGTTGATGTCGTCACTTCATTCCTTCCTGTATTATGGGAATAATAGATGCCCAAAAAGCTTTTTCCCCAGAGACCAGTGTAAAAGGGAAAACTGTTGACGGGACACCTTGAACTGCAAACCTGGAGTTACAGACAAATCACCACACACAGTGGCAGACGTGTAGCAAAAATCACGTGTAAAGAGACATTTACAGATCTATGTATTCATCTAGATCTGTCTACACATTTACAAATCTCAACACACACAGATACAGTTACACAACTCTCCATACACATGTGCCAATAATTCTGCCACAGTAATATCCCCATACAGGCCCCCTTCTTCTCGTATCTCATGCTGTTGAAAGCTGTGACAGCTTAGATTATCATTTTTGACAAAAAGACTGTCATGAAATCAAGTGTTTAGTTGCAAAGCTAAAAAAAATAATAATAATTGTAAACTTGGATTGTGGTTATTATTTACAGATTGTATAAACTGGTAGTTCGGTGGTGTTTTGTGGACCTGCTCAGTATTTAAAGATGCATTACGGCAACTCTTCTGTCACCTTTATCAACCTCTATGGGTGTCATTGGGACTATTAAGACTTGTGAAAAAATCAATACAACTCACAGCCGTAAACTTACGGTGGCCTGTAGTTGACACAAACAGTAACTTTAAACAAACAGTATTGACTTTTCATTCCAGGGGCAATAAAATCCTGACTTGCTCCTTTAACATTTCAGTCAGTCCCTGTTGCTCCTTCAGATCAGCTGCACAGACAGCGTCAATATCCAGGAAGCTAAAACCAGTGACATGTTTTAAATTACACTCATATCCGACATGATAACCCCCCTTTAAACAGTCAAAACACATCCCAAACCCTCCTCTGAACACGCAGTACCACCTCCCTGCTGAAAAATGTCTCCCATATAACGCCTCTGCCTCCACATGGCGCTAGTCAAACTGCAGTCCTGATCATGATAAATGATATCCCCCCTTCTTCTCATTTTTTTTCATCCACAGCGGGTTGTCGTATCTTTAAGGAAGAATAATGCGCCGACACATCCAGCAGACCTCGAGGATGAGCACCTGTAGTTCAAAGGCCAGAGGCAGAGCCAACAAGGCCGAATAGTTTTAAAGACTGAGTAAGGCCAAGCAGACGGGAATCTATGAGTCCTCAGCTCTGGTCCTTGGATGTGTTGGAAAACTCTCAGAGGAGCTGAGCGTCCTTTTTCTCACAGTCTGCCGAGGGGGGGGGGGGGGGGTTATATTGTTAATGTGTCTCACAGGTCAACAGAAAAAGATTCACTCTTTGTTTTTAAAATGAATGAATGAATAAAATGAAAAGATAAGCTACTGATCAACAATAAATAAGTCAGAACTTGCTTTGCAGACTTTCTAGAAATAGACTTGTGTATCTGTTTTTATTCTTTATTTGGATCCTCATTAGCTTCCACACAAAAACACAAACAATCACACAAACAACAGTTTTAAATCACACTGATCAATAAAACAACAAGTGAAAAATAACTCCACATATGAAAAAGTAGACAGTAAATGATAAAAAAACAAATTTGTTAAAATCAATAGAAAAAAAAAAGAAAAGAAAAATAATCAGAATGGTTCCAAAACAGCAAGAACTAAAAGTCCTTCATGTTTATGTTTGTGACTTTTTGAAATCTTTATATTATTTATATTTTGGTAAAAATTGAAGCCATAAGTAGACAAGTCAAGTTTAGTTTATTATATTTATTTGTCAAAAAACAGAAACCTACACAACACAAAACACTAACACAACTACTGCAAATAAATATTCAATATAAACATACATAACACCCAACACTATGCAATATATAAATAATGCTTTATATAAATAATGGAGATGCTTTACAAAGTGTGTTGAGGCTTCGTTTTTTTTTTTTTTACAGAATTTAAATAAATCTCAGGTAATAATTCATTTCATTTCATAATTCATCTTCTTTGCAGTGAAAATCTTGCAGCATGAAGTGACATATCTCACTGAGGTTAGGTACTGTCCCTCCTCAGCCTCCGTAGGATCTGCATGCTCTGTCTCTCATTGAAAACCTATAAGCATAGCAGGTGTCACATCTGCATGCATGCGAGCGTCACCTCCTCTGTTCCACAGTCTCCTGGGGCTACCTACAGTAATCTTCCAATAGTCGAAGCCTTCAGGCAGTCCAGCTATCAAACACACTCACTGCTGGTTTGTTTATGGATTTTCAGCATGTTCCCTTGAAGAAATTAAGGTTTATCCCCACAGGATGTTGCACATTATGAGGCACTCAATACTTTTTGACACCGATGTGACGAGGACAGTGACTCCTGCGGAGGGAGTTTCCAGGCTATCTCGCTCTCCGTGGAAAAAAATAAATAAATAAATAAAGATGTCCAATAAATTTGAAAATGCATCAAAGACATGCACTGTAAACTCCCTGTAGGAGAAAATATGTTTGATAAAAACCCAGCCTCATGTCTAGCATGATAAATAGCATCATTCATACATCCTCCACCAAAAAAGGCAGCGAGCACTAATAAGAATACAGTAAGTGGTGTCATTCATCGTGTGCTTGGAAGAGCACACTTCAAGCGCTGCAAGCCAAGAGTAGCATCACACAGGCTGATCGATCGCATTCTTTTTACTGAACATGTTGCTGCATTAGGCAAACAGAAAGACCGATGGTATTCCACTCTACGGTTTCTTTATGCATTTAGTTATATTGTGTATAAGGATGAAGGTAGCCCTGACATGAAGCACTCCAACAGAGGCCGTCAGCACATTAGCCTCCGCTAATCCAAATGTCATTCAAACCTGAAAATAGACTGCTGAGCTGATTTACAGCCGGCGTTATAAAACAGCATGTCTTCTTCCTCCTGTTTAATCTTTATCTCCTAAATTAATTCAAATCTTGTTCAGTGAGTTTTTTTTTCTACACAATTAACAAAACATATATGTTGTAATATTAAAAGAATACCCCAGTGATATAATATTACACTCCCTTAAAGTTGTTGGAAGAAATAGATTTGAAAATTGATGCTGCAGAGGATTTTAATTTGCTGCTACAGTTAAACTCCTAAAATGTGACTTGGTAGCGTCTGATGTTAAACCCTCCCTGCTGTTGGATATATTTTCTAGTCTCTAAGACCAAGTTTGTTATTTTCACAGGCTGGGATTGAGTTTGACGCCGTCCTTCTAAAGGACCGTACTAGTGCGTTTACTAATTTCAGCTTCTTGGCTACACTCAAAAACTGATTATGGGTATTAATTGGATGACTATAAATGAGTCATTTTGAGTCATTCAATTATAATACATTTATAACAGATGTCTTTTAGTTTTTTTTTGATAAATGTGAATTGCCCAGGTTGGATATGTAATGACAGAAAATTAGAAAATGAGAGAGGCGATGTCACGCTGTGGACTGACTGTTCTGAATCATCATTTCTATATGATACAAACATCAATAATAGATTCTTAAAACTTGCTTGAGTTGTGTAGTCTGTCACATTGAACATCAAGTGTGCGTTAATATTTTATAATGCAGTTTAAGAACATACATACATCACAGTACATCACAACACCAATGTTTAATTCTCCCTCCACTTGCTTCTTATTCTTAGTGAAGTAGGAGACGACGACTTGCGTCCAGCAACTTTTGAAATGAAAAATATTTGCGTATTCATTTTGTAATTTTCAGTGAGGGAGAAGATGTCAGTTAAAGGGTTTTAATGAAGTAATTCAACTTTATTTTTTGGAGAAAAAACAAAACAAAAACATTTTAGACAAATTATTATTCAAAGCAGATTATTTTTATATCTCTTAAACATGTCTGAAGTGCAGATTTGATGTAGATTTTGATTTTTCTATCAGACAGAAATGATTAGTAACCCTCATTCACACAGTCGCGTGGTTTGTGTAATTTCTAAGTGTATCTTTTTTGTGCTATAATTTAAATGTTGTGTTTCACTGTTGTTCTCTCCAAACTGTCCGTGCTCCCTGCCTGTTACAGCTCACTTACTTCATACCCAGGGCGCTGTGCATGCTCGGTAGGACCCTTAATGAATATAAAAGATAGGTTTTTGATAAAGCTGCTCTCCTCAGACCCTTGGGGCTTATGCTGGCTACTGGCACAAATACAGTAAATAGTCTTGGTGGTGGTTCAACAATGTGGCTTTGTACATTACTGTAAGCACAAATTTGCAATTTCAGTGGTTTGCTTCATTAGTAATGTGTTTTAACATTCAACTGTAGCTGAATGGTTTCATGTAGTCCACATTATACAGCATTAAATTCAAGTTTCATACATGCAAGACACTGTTTTATTGGAATATTCAGTGTTTGGAGTGAAGCAATCCTACGTCTCAGTGACCACAATTTCATAGTCTGTCATGCAAGAACAAAACCAACAGCATGGTAACAGCATCATGCTAATCAAATAACATGTAATACTCATAATCAGGGCTGACATATGCACCACACAGGCATTTTGGGAACCAGTACACTACTACACTCTGATTCAGCATCCAACAAAACGAGCACATTCACTGCTGACGCTCAGGAGGCAGCATAAGGTTTGATCCCACGGTCCACCTGTCCACATGTCCAGGTACCCTTTGGCAAGATACTGAACTCCAAATCATTCCCGGAGGTTAGGCCAGCACCTTGCATGGTAGTTCGTTGCCATCAGTGTGTAAGTGTGTGTGTGAATGTGTGAATGAAAAGAGCAAATTGTTTTTTGTGCTTTGAACAAAAGCGCCATATAAATGCAGCTATTTAGTCATTTACCACAGTGAATTTAAGCATTAAATGTGTTCTATTTTCCTTTTTGGTCTCTGCAATATACAGTATAATAACAGTGAAATAACAGCACTTTGGGAGTCTGGCGTCATCCGTACACCTTTTACACCACTTTGACACTGGCCTTTTTGCATCGCTGTTTGAACTCGTAGCCAATCATGACATTCTAAAACAGGAAATGGGACAACTTTCAAAAAATGCACCATCTGCTCCAAAAGGGGGCAGTTAGAGTAATCTCTTAAATTGTGATATAAAAATGTGGAGAAAGAAGAAATAAGATTATTTTCAACCCTGTGTGTGTGATCAAACTGACTTGACAAGTTATATCACACAAAACTTGTTTACTGAAAAATAATTTTTCTCTGCAACTTTCTAAGGTAACCACCCCATCACACTTCTCTCCAACTGGATTGAATAGACTTCGTTTGTAAGCTAGTATGGTGAAAGTAAAATAAACATGTATATGTTAATGTCATATATAATATTAATGTTTATTAATTGAATATAAATATGCTGCAGTGACTGACTATATACAGGTATACTTAAAATAGGGTTAATCAATATTGTTATGGGTCAGTTGACTATGTAGGCTGTAATGTGAGAGAATTATCACCAACAGTTCCCCTGAACTCCACAAAGCATTTTACTGTCTTTCAGCTGATTGTTTTGGTTTTATGGCCCACAACTTTATTGTTTCGGTTCACTCTCACGTCTCTTATCAGTATCATTTCTAGCAGCAGCAAACAGCTGTTATCAGTAGTATATTAATATACAGTATAAACCAAACGGGTAGCTCCAGGTCTGAAAAGTGAAGCCAATGCAGAAGTGCCTTAAACCTGCGTTCTCTCTAATGACCAGCAGGGGGCGACTCCACCGGCTGCAAAAAGAAGTCCGATTGTATGGAAGTCTATGAGAAAATGACGCTACTTCTCACTTGATTTATTACCTCAGTAAACAGTTTCCTAATGAGTTTATGGTCTCGATCGCTAGTTTCAAGTCTTCTTCAATGTGGCATGATGTTCATTTTGTAAATTATGGTCCCATTTAGAGTGAAATAGATGATAAAGCAGAGTATGCTTTAAGGCGTGGCTCCATTGTGATTGACAAGTCACTAGCACAGCAACAGCATTGGTTAGATAACATGACCATAGCGTAACCCCAGATTCAGAGTATAGGTGTAGCCGTAGCCGTCGCTATTACCGTGTGTTTTCAGTTTATGAAAGTTAATAGTAACATTTTGGTCGCCTAAAAAAGTCTTGTTGGTTGTACTAAAAGACCCTCTAAGGAGTCATTAGCGAAAATTAGCATTACATTAGCATTATCACAGTTAACCATAGATTGTAAATGCACCATGCTAACCAAGCTGGCAGCTAGCGTTAGGGTTAGCACCACCCTCTCGTCTAAATATGCTAATTTCTCATCACCTCTGTCTCCAAAATGCCGAACTCAAGGCTTCAAAACAGGAGTCCACAAACCAATGGGTGACCTGACGGTGGCTACATCCATTATTATTTTACAGTCTATGGTATAAACCCACTAGTAGTACAGTATAAACCTACTGTTGCTGGGCAGCTAGCGTACAAACACCAAAGCTAGCGCCTTATTGGTGAACATAGTGGAGCGCTTATCAATAAAGAGCCAGAGTAAAGATGACCGCACCAGAGCTAAAAAGAGTCTACATAGGACTTAAATTTATCTTTAATTTATACCTGTCTTTAATTTATAATTAATTTTACATTTAATTATGTATAGAAAAACTACCTCAAATGAATTTTAACGTTTCTTCGTGTCCGCTGGATGTTTCACCATAAGAATTGTATAAGATGATAACACGTCAGTGTGTGTTTACCACAACCTGCCCCCGGGTTGCAGGTTGAAAAACAATATATGATGTATGTTAACTTTGTATCTGGTATATCTACTATAGCAGCACCGGTTTATTTCTGCATGTAGCTGTCAGTGTGACAGAGTGTAATGGAAGCAGGGGGATCAGCCTCAGATGAGGGGAAGCAGGCCGGGAAAGCTGAGAGGATTAGATGATGAAACTAGATTTTCTTTAAGGCAAAACTACAGCTTTTGTTATGTACTGTACATCAAAAGCTCTCTAAGAAATCAGAATCAATTCAGCCATTCTGTAATGAATTATCAATGGATGGTATTTTTGGAGATGACCTTTCTGTTTCATGTACCGGTACATCACCATTCAACTGGGAAATGTTAGTACAAAGGGAAACAAGTGATATGTACTTTTAAAAGGTAACTTTTTCCATCGGATCAATACAGGAAGGAGAGCAGGAGGTGGAGGCAGACATCAGAGCAGCAGCAGCAATACCAACCACAGACAGGACTGTGCACTATCTATGGCATTATCATAGCCTCTCTCTGTTTGTTTATGCAGCTGTTAGTGTTAAGTGTGATGGAAATATTGTGTCAAATTATAATAATTAAACCAGTGATAAAGTGATGTAGATTAATGTTGGATGGTGCAAAATGGAGAACAAGTCATGCATTTAAGGCCACAGTACAACAGCAGCTGCATGTGCAGAGATTCAACAGACTGCAGAAAAACATGCATGAGCAGCACATAGGAAACATTTCTTGGCTCATAAATTCTTCTTTTTCTAAATATATCTGAACAATTGGATATATATATAATATATTTATGAAGATAACTTTTGGACATAGCTCATACTGCTTAAAACTCAAATTACTGTACACATAACACTGTACACAGGTGCTGTAACATCTTTACAATTATTTATTTAACATGGCAGCTAATAAGTGATGGTGGCGTTATTGTGAAAAGTCCAAGGTTGAGAGGGCTGTCAAACTATAATGTGCTAAAACTGCATTTTTACCACAGATCAATACTGACCAGAGGATGTTCATCAGATTATTGAAATGATTAGATACGTCTTGTTCTATATTTCTCTCTTTGTGAACAAATGCAATGAAAAAACTCAAACTACCAATGTTTTAGTCTTTTCTAAATACTACTAACTTACAAAACCTGTCTGTGGCACCTAAGCCCATTGGTCCCTTTTAAAAAACAGCTTACAAATATGTATTTTATTTTCATACTAGGCTAAGCAAATAGAGGTGTCAGTATGCTATATGTAGCACAGCTATTGTATTTCCCACTATTTAGGTTGTTTCCAGTAGCAACTTCTTTTTTCCATGAAGCAGTGGAGCAGCGTTAACAAATGCTAATGTCTTTATGTTATATGTTCATTTCAATGATTGTGCTACATCCCACTGTGTGTAGTTTCACCACAAATTATTACACTACAAAACTAAGAGTACATTTGATGATTCTCGATAGCTTAAATGTAGTCAGCAACCTTTTAGAAGTGGCTTGTAGTGAAGATGATACATTCAACACATTTCTTGTAGTGTTGCTGTTTACAGTACAGAGACGGTGTTTGTGCGATGGACTCAGAATAAACGACAGTATGTACGTGTTCATTGTGCAACAATGCGGATCATTTATTTGTTTTTAAAAGGACCTTTTTCATGACAAACTTCTTGACGTGTCATAGCAGGATAAAGCACAGGTGTAATCAATACTGCAGAGTTTTCTCTGCCTTCCTAACTCAAAGGCAGGCCACCTTCGTATTACTGGCCACCGGCTTTGTTGGAAATTCTGGCATGTGATGTTGGCAGAATGAAAAAGGTTGGAACTGTGCAGCAGCCAGACAGTTAACACACTAGAGTTATATTATAGTTCAACTTCAAAAAAACAAGCATTTTCTGATTTAATGAATAAATAATTACCTTTGCGAGACGAACTTGAGGTATATACTGTGAATACTTTCTATGCCGTCACTCAGAGATTAACGTTAGGGGACGAGAGCGGCTGACCAACACACACTGCAGCATTAAACAATTTAAACCAGAAAATAAGTCAATGCTCAGTGGCTTTCCCAGAGCTACCAGTGCAGCAGAGAAGCTGCTCTCCACTGCTGGAGATACAGTATAACATTAATAACAACACAGCAGAGCACTCCACCTCCCCCTCATCTGTTATTCTCATGCAGGCAGGAGACTGTAAGATGCTTTCAAATTCATTAATACAGTTAACTTTTTAAAATATAAAAGTTGTGGATGATTGATGTTATCTGCCAGTTATGGTTTGAAAATAATGCCCCCTTTTCATCCAATCAAGAACTGGTTTTGAAGATAAGCACATCACCCCAGGCCTACAAAATAAACACCATCTTTTGTCACAACTTTTATTTTTCATCTTTTTGTTCCGTCTTGGTATAACATTTAAATCCCTGTGGATACTTTTTCTGTCAAATCATGATTTTTTTTCACTGAGGTGCATGACACCAACTGTGTATGCTGCACCACGCACGCTCTCCAGCCTTTCCTCCTTTGTCTCAAAAAAATCCAACATTTAGTTTAGGCGGTTCCAGAGCCCTGTATTTAAATGATGGCTCACTGATACGGCTTCTTAGAACAACTGAATAGAACCTCCATTATTAATGTAATTAGTTCCACCTGGGTTTTTGTCTGCTGTGACAAGAAAAAAGGTCCATACTTTCTGACCAGCAGAGGAATAAGATGTATCAGACTTTGGCAACAAAGGCAGCACTTGTTAGTAGAATCAATTCATTGTTGGTTTTGGTCTTTTCACAGGACTTGTTTCTGATAAGAAAAGTATATATCAATGGTGTAATTAATATGAAGTCGGGCAAAGCAACGTTGAGGCTTACATGAAGTCTGTACTTTACCAACAACAACGTTAAAGACATCCAGTAAGTTGTCCTGAACTGTGCTACAACATACATACTGTACATACATGCACAGATCTAACCAGACATGGAAACACCTATAAATATAATAGTAAGATCCTGTGTGTGATAGAAACTTCATGTATTCATGTGTGAGCAGTGGTTCAAATGCAGATAAAGTGTGTGGTTTGCTCTCTTTGTATCTGTATCATCATCACCCAGTAAGCAGTGTTGGCACAGCAACACCAGTCCAAGTGCAATAAGATGTAATTTCCATAATGGTGTTGTGACCAACGCTATGTTTGAACATACCGATAACCTGCTCACTCATATGAGTTGAATCAGGCTGCTGAGAGATAAGCTCGGGACTTCTAGAGCGCTGAAGGTCAGATATTTGAGCCTCCTCCTGGATTTGTTCCATGGTGCCACACGTCCTCATCCTCCACAGCCTGCTGCAGAAACGGACCATTGACTCTATGCACACCGAGGGAATCATCTTGCACTTTACCAACAGTGTATCAATTATCAGGTAAATTAAATTTTGCCTTATTGTCTCTGTTTCATATTGCAGATTACGTGAATGTTTTAATAATGCCAGCAGCAGTTCACCAGGTGGGAATCCTGATATTGCTTGTATAATTATATTTTATTGTAGCCTAATATTTCTTTTATTGTTTCTGATTCAGGGATCCCAAGCCTCTGCAGGCATCACAGTAGAATGGTCCACCAACAGAGTAAACAGGTAAATATTCAATATTAGCAAAAGAAATTAGCTGAAACTATCTTATTAACCTCTTCTTTGTGACTGTGTGCACAGTCATATTGCTGTAGCACACACAGTTTTAATTCTGCAGAAATAATCTCATTGACTGTGTTAAATCTATATGTGCCAACAAAATATTTTTATGATGTTATAATGTATATTTTTAAGTAACATTAGACCTGGTACAAAGCAGCTGTGTGCACAGCTCTTAAGCAGAGTATCAGATGCATGGTTGTAGTAAAGATGAATCAAACTGATCCATCTTCTGATGCGTTTCAGTTTCTGTCATTTCTGTCCACAATACAACAAACATAAGAGGATGGATCAGTGAGTGCTGGTGTGTTGTTTTGAAAGTAACATTAGATGTAAGCCTGATTAAAAAAAAAAAAAAGCATCACATGGATGTACCTTAAGCTGCAGGTCCTATAATGGCCTCTAGATGGACATAATCCTACTTTTCTCCAACTCAAAAAGAGTCTGTGTCTTTGCAAAGAGGTTTAGAGCCATTGTTCTATTAAGAAGATGTTGAGTTAGAGTTTTTGACCACTGGAACAATATTTTTATGAGTGGCTCCCCATCATGGGTGATGGTACACACCTACCTTCGGCCGACTTCACGCCATTCCACTAAGTGACAGTTAGTGGCTGTAATAAGAAACATAGCAAAGGTATGGGAGTAGTCCACAAGCTAGCGAACATGGATGTAAAAAGGTACATTCAACATGTTTGTTGGACCTCAAGGATAATGTGAACATGGCTTTTGTTTGTTTACTACTATGTTTAAAGGTGCCCTTTAAAGAGAGGTACATGGACATGTGTTTGCTATATTGATAGGTGTCTCAGCCATTGTAGCCGCTAATTGTTTGTCCCACCACAGCTACATCCAGGCTCTCTCCAGGATCCAGTAATTAAAATGAATGGCCACAAGTGATAAAGCGAGTGCATTACACCTGAGTTATTGGTGGAAGTACAGTCATTGTGAGCATAATGACGCTCTGTGATTTACGGCCATCAAACGTTGGAATATGCTTCCAGCTGAGCTTAAAACTTGCACAGACTTTTATTCTTTTTTCTTTGGTACAAAAACGAGGACACTGAGCAACGAGTCACGTCGACGTTAATTTGATCATGATTCAGATTTCTAATTGTAATGAATTGTTATTTTATGGTTGTACTGGATGAATGTGCTGATATTTAAATGTTGATGTGTGTTTCCAGATTTGTCTGTATAATTGTTAGCATGATGGAGACTATGTAATGGTGTTGCATGTAAATGAATGTTTTTAGTGTCTGCTGATTGTTCTGTGTGCACCTGCCCAGGGACCACAGATGGAAATTAGCTAATAGCTAAATCTGGTGTAAATCATCTCTTCTCATTTTAGGATTAATGTTTTTCTGTGCATGGTCCTTGTAATAAAGACTAAAGACTCTGTAAAATATGTTGCTTGTGTCAATGTTAATAAGATAAGAATGTGATTCCTACTATTTTATCTTTTTTGCAGTACTGTTGTTTCTCACTGAAAACAGTCTAGTTTATGGTCAGAGATGGTTGGTTACATGACATCCTGTTCTATCTGTCTTCTTATGATACTACCACAAGTCAAATCCTACACATACAGGCTTTAACTTTTAGTTTCTTATGGCATTTAACTAGTTTCAAAACGTGCACACATAAAAACCAGGCGCGTGCATGTGATATGAGCGAAATAACAGTATCCACAAAAAGCATCTTTTCCATTTACCTGGAGTGCTACGTATCCATCCAGATAGTTTCAGTGTGATTTGCCATCAGCCCAATACAATGGAGATCAATGGGCTTCCTTTTATAGCACTCAGAGCACTAAAAAATTATATCTGAAAAAGCAATTTCTCTTTCTAGAAATCATGAAATGTGTACTCACAATAATTCACAGACCTCGTCGTGGACAGTTGCAACTTATATTCTACTGAAATACGCCCACCGTAAAGGTACTTAATGAAACTGTGGATTGTCTTGAGTAACCGCATCATGATTTCTGGAAAGAGACATTGCTGTTGAGTTTTTCAAGGTAACTTTTTGGTGCTTTGAGCACCACAAAAGAAGACCCATTGAGCTCTTTTGTACTGGGCTGATGGCAGACTCTCTACGGCTGAAATCTCCAAAGCTGTTTGGATGGACAGATGCACTCCAGGTGAGGGGGAAATGCTTTTTTTTATATGTGTGTGTTTTTGGATGGACTGCCCTGTTTGCCTAGTAAGTTGAATTTAAAATGACTTTTCATACCAAATATATGTTTGATATATTATTTTTCAAAGATAAAGAAAAATGTTTATACCAGTAGTTTCTATCTTGTCTAATGCTGAAGGAACACCTGACTGTTCTTTACCTGCTGAGGAGCTCAGATAAGTGGAATTGCACCTCCATGTTTTCTACCCATTTACCCTTTTGTTTGAGGAAAGTGTTGTATATTTTATTACAAAATGATCAACTATGTTTAATACAAAGAAACTGCATTGTACTACTTACAAAAATGTATTTTGTCAAACTAAAACTACTTTGAATCAGTAGTTCAGCTGCATCTAAACTACATTACGGAAAATGATTCCAGTCTGAAATCTCATCGTTACACGGAGCAACAACTGGACTGACACAGAGTGAAGTGTTGGTGTATTTGAGTGTTTGATTTAGTGACGAGGGCAAAACATCACTCAGGCACATCTATGGGTGTGTTATAAGGAGGAGACAAGCTGCAGGAAACTACCTAAACTACATGACCCAAAGTTCTTCTGAAAAAGGTACCAAGATTAAAACTATCACCCAACTACTGTGAAATGTAGTTAAAACTAATTGAACTACACATACACTGACTATTATATCCATGATTAGCTTTCACATCTCTTATAATGTCTCTGCTTTACATTCACAACATGCCAATGATTTTATAACCACTTTACGTTACTTTATTGTCTCTGTGAATATATCAGGACTCACTGGTGAGTAGGCTTTACTTGCATTGATATGCCTCCATAAATATTATATATTAATATAATATAATGTAATAATAGGAATGCAACAGAGTAACTGATAAATGGGGACAAGTAAAGCCCATCTTTGGGTATTTTGCAATATGGCTGTTCTAAGTGGGAAGTCCAGTTCCACAGAATCAAAAGCATGTGTAGGAGCATCCATCCATTCTCCTGCACTAACAGAACACAGAGCTGGAAAACAGTCTCATCACAAGGGAACTGACTCTTGGCTGTGCATTTGTCCTTGCACACAGCCGCCTCCTCGATGTCCACTGTTTTGAGTTTGTCCTCAGCATCGTACAGCTGTGGCCTGGCCTGTGGTCTAATCTTATGGGTGTTCCACGTTTACAACTCTTCATCCACTTCTTTCTGCACAGGACAACCACTGTTACACTTGAGGTGATGTGTAGCCTGTATTGGGTATTGTATTATTGCCACTCACTTATAGATCAGGCCGTTGGGTACTTTAACACTGCGCTTGACTTTGCCCGTGGGCTACGATTGGTTTGACTAAGATTTGGCTTGAACCTAGCTTACCCCCACCAGGGATGATGTACTGTAAGCAAAGAAGAGACCATATTATGAAACAGTAACTTAGGGGTTGGGTGTGTGTTTGTGTGTGTGAGAGAGAGAAAACAAATTTCACTAGTGTTTCTTTTACTTCCTATTTCTGAGCAGATGTAATATTCATACTAACGACTGAAACCATTGATGCATCCATTAATCCCTCTACCATATGGCTTTAATTTGTCATAGGAGTCCATGTGCCAAAGGGCATTAGGCCCTTTAGTGTTGTACTGCTGGAGCCAAAGACGCTGCGCTCCACCTTGAGGACCGATTCCTCTGATGATCTGTCATATTGTGTCCTGCTGATCCCATTTGAATTGCCCATAGATGTAACCAGCAACATCCTTGCATCTGTCCATTGCGTTGTACTTCCTGATGCACAAAAGCTATCAGCTCATCCACATCAGTTTGTTGTTTTCTTCTGAATAGGCCCAATTTACGTCAATGTCTCTTCAGAGTCTGGATGCTTATGATAATGTGGTGATTCTGGGCTAAAATCACCAGTATTTCCAGTCATTCACTGCAGGCGTAATACACACCGATCGGTGTCTGTGGTGTGATGAGGTTGATCCAACCTTGCAATGTGAAGCAATGTGGTTCCTTGACAAGAACTTCCATCGTTTCCCCTATTTTTCCCAATTTTTTCTTGCAAATTTTTGACTTTACAATCTCAGAGAATATTCAAGTTTTTTTCATGTAAATTTGTGAGTTTTTACTCTTAAATTTACCACTTCAATTCAGATAATATCTGAGTTTTTTTCTTGTAAATTTGCGCCTTTAATCTTGGAAATTCTGAGTTTTTTCTTGGAATATTACGCCCATTCCCCGGCTCCATGATTTAAAAAAATTTTTTTTTATCTATAATGACTCTAATATGCTATCATAATTCCTTCATTTTCCCTTTATGGCATGTAATAAAATCAAATTTGTCTTAATGTGTTGTCTAAAATCATATGTTGAATTTTTAGAAAACATCTGTCACACCTGTTCCAGAGTTCAGAAGCTTCCAGAACCGACTCTGAGCTGCAGTCGCCTTAGTTACTGTTGCAACAGCTGTCAAGCTTTCTCGATCGGCACATATGCAGTTTACAGTGATGCACCACCTGAAATCTCTGTCTGTCTGTCTGTATGTATGTATGTATGTCTGTCTGTCTGTCTGTATGTATGTATGTATGCCCTTCGTATGTCTGGAGAACCATTCATCCAGTCTACTTCACACTTGGCAGGTGCGTTGCTGTGGACTCAGGGAAGTGCATTGTTGAATGTGGTGTCATTTGGACACACAACATGTTTAATATCAATATGCGATTCTCAAGAAATAATAAGCAATGGGCCTGTTCCAAACAGGCACTTCACTAGTTCTTATTCATTTTTGAAACAATGAGTCTTAGATTTCCCACAGAAGTGACCAGTGGTAGCAGAGAGCCAGCTGCTGGTGACCAGTGACAAGGTTACTGGTTTCTAAAAGTGGTGGCCACTTAGCAGCTGCTTTCACTTTACAATCATCACCACAGTACGCGTACGTTTTGCCTGCCTTCAGGGGGTAAATGGTACCTAATGGAAAATTGCTCAATCTCACAACCAATCAGGGGCCACCAGGACGTACATACACATACACACATACACACATACCTCCTCAGGGTGGAGAGAAGACTGCAGGCAGCACTTTTTCATTAGTCAGTGCACATTTCTGTAATTATGTATGATATATGTTATAAGTAACAACTGAAATGTGTACGCACCCACACACACACACACACACACACACAGACACACACACACACACAACCAACAATAACAAAAACATTTTTTTATTAAAATATGTATTACTTACTGTCTTTAGCAGATTTGATCTAACATTACAATAAAACTCAGTCTCCACCTTCATGTTTCCAGATGATTTGTTTTAGAAAGAAGAACCCTGTAAAAGACTCTTATATGTACGCAATAATATGCTGCTACATGCTCTAATGCTAAAAGAGCTTCCCTCTTTGTGTTTCCCTGTTGAGCTGCGGTGGAAGTATAGTAACAAAAAGAGGGACTTTGGCACTAAAAAGACTGTAACGTTGAAAGATATCTACTTGATTTGACTCATTTGGAGCCCCGTGCATAGCTTTAGCAAACCTCTGCATAGCTTTAGCAAACCTCTGCATAGCTGTGAGTACTCAAAGCAAAGCACAAACTTGGAGAGATTCTGCGCTGCAGTTGCAGCTTTTGATGAAGAACAATAATGATCGGGACACTTCTGATACCTCTGATACAGAAATATTCAGTCCACAGATGAATCAAGGCTACATGCAGGCCTTCATGCTCAAAGACTTCATTCTGAATATCTGATTTCTTTCTTTTGGCTGATTGTCCATTCAAGGATGTAACTAGTATCCAATATGAATGTAAAATTACATTGATGTTATAAAGATGTGTGATTTGTATAAAAAAAAAAAAAATTAAAAAATGAGACACTTAATTTGCAGGAAAACCTTGAAGTTTTTACTCTTAATTCTCAACATTTAAGTGTTGGCCTCCTGCCAACCACCAGTCATCTCAGGATGGCTGCTGTTAATGTAAGTTGTCTTTGATAAATGAATTAAGATATATTTATTATCATGGAAGCACCTACATATTATAATCTGAGCGTTCTGATGTGCTGAAGGTTACCTGCCTCAGTGTTCAGTTTGTGTATTTATATCTATAAATTGATATTTGAAGCCATTCTGATTACAGAAAAAGATAAACAAGAAATAAAGTGGTGGCTTTTTGAAAGTGTTTATTTGCAGTTATTGTCATGGAACGTGAAGAATGCTGGACACAACATGTATTCATTCATATGTATTTCTTTCCTTACAGGCGGCTACATTCAGCCTTTAGTCTTCCCATGAATATGAAACAAAGACATTACATCTGATGCATCTTGCAAGGGAATTATTTGTAACTGCACATATGTGTTATAATTGCATGTTTGCCACATGAGAAATGTGCCATAAGCTGCTCTCTGTTGTAATTATTCAACTTTCACATGCGTCATTAATGTAGACAAATGAAACTGTGGATGACAGACGTGAAAACAAAGACTTCAGTGTGCAACAGAAACCATTAAGAGAAGAGTCCAGTGGCTCTACTTGACTGGACTGCCAGCTGCAAAGAGCAAGTTGACCTTGGCTGAAGTCTTCTGTCCTCCACATGAAGAGTCCAGCAGTTTGACACTGAAACATCAGATCCAACGAAGAAGAGAGAACATATTTAGAACATCTCAGGTGCTTCTTCATGTTAATCCCAGATTGACTCCATGATGTTGAGATCAGAGACCATCTGCTGCAGGACTCATCATTCTTCTTGTTGCTTTATGACTCTAGCTGTATGCTCGGGGTCATCGTCATGTCATGAATACATCTGGGAGCGATCAGACGCCTCCCTGATGGTATTGCATAACGGATAAGAATCTAAACATGTAGGGAGCACAGTACTGTATATGTTGAGGTTATTTGACAAAATCTCTGCACCAAAAATAATAACCAAAAATGAGCTCTGGGCCCCTACTGACTAGTAATTAGTCATTAGTTTGTGGTAAGTTGATTAAGCACACACTGATCATGTAAAGATAAACTGAAACAGTAAAGTCCTTCAAACTGGATTTTAACTCAACACCCCCCAGCTAGAAGAGTCCTCTAGATCATTTAAAAATGCTGGTGTCTCATATCATCTCAGTTTATATGGTGCTTTAGTGGTGTGCACAGTATTACCAAACAAATTAGCAATGCAACAAAAATCCAGAAACTAATTGCCACCCAGTGAACTTGCAGCCTTCAGGCCCCTGAGGGTCTGGCTTTGCCTGCTTGCCCTGTTGCTCATTCAGCACTGCAGCAGGACAACTTCCAAGAATGTGATTTTTTTTTTTTAAATAATTATCCAAGTGCTTATGATTTTTTAAAAAGATTTTTGTGACAGTAACAAATTCCAGGCTTATTCTTGGCCCCAGATGGGGTTTTGTAGTCTTTAATTATTACTGTGTAACAGAAGAAGGATGCCAACATTTCTTAGAAATGTGTTTGGCAGTCAGGAGCTTCCTGAGCCACTATGTTCTGTGCCTGAAGAAGAAAGAATCATCTCTCACTCTGACTCCTCTGTCTCTTGATAATTATCAGCAGGTTTAGATATTTGACTAAGTTTCCTGTATCTTCTCTCCTCCTCTGGTCAGTGTTCTCCAGTGTGACTGTGACAGTGATGCAGTGTTGGACTTGTGACTGCTGCATTACAGATGGAAGTGATGTTTTAGTGATTAGGCCTACATGTAGCCTACCCCTTGGTCTCCTCCTCTCCGCCTCTCTCTCTCTCTGCCATTGGTTAGCACGCAGCAGCTTCGGGATGATGAAGCCTGGGAAGGGGGGTAAACTCGGAGCGCACGTCTCACCCGCTGCGTACACACGCACAGCAAAAGTGAAGTGAAGATGCTTCTTCCCTTTCGATTAACAGTCCAGCCCGTAAGCCATCCACTCCTCTCTCTTCTTCCACCACACCGCCAAACTGTTCCCTGCCAGGGTTTACAGGAGGAACTTGTCCAGCTCGGAGGAGGCGAGAGGAGGCAGCAGCGGGGATCCGGAGCAGCGTCAGCCCTATAGCGGACCCGTGGACAGCTCCGCGGCGGTATGGGTGCGCTGACAAAAGGACGTTACCTCTCCGTGATGGGCCTCCTGCTCCTTGTTTATTGCACAGTATCCGTCATCTGCAAAGGTAAGAGCATGCACGGCTACTTTGGGTGTCACTGGTTTTAAAGGCTTTTTCCTCTTTTTGTGCCATCCTCGTGGTTACGCACCGCTTGTCCCGTTTCTTTCATGTTTTTTGAAGCTGTTTGATATTTTTGATGGTTTGCAAATATAACAGTGTGCATATTTAAATTTGTAAGGTGTGTTTTTGCTTCATCCTCGGACTTATTGCCACAGTTTGAGCTTCGTGTGTCTCAATGCGCAGCACAGCCTTTGATATTGATTCATCAAGCCACAGCTACACTGTCAAGTTCCCGCACTGTTTCTCTTTTTCACATCCCGGTGTTGAATCCCGCTCAAATCGATGTTAATTGTCCGGTTTTCACAGTTTCAGTTGTTGCAGTGTTTAATGACCGCGCTGCATCCAGCAGGCAAAGCCTGAGCAACAGGCATGTCAACGCATTTCTCTCTCTGTGAGTTACTGTACTCAACCTGTGAACGTCTGTCTTCATTTTAAAGCGATCCTCTCCCTCATGTCATGTAGTGGATATAGTGTCGGTCGGGGAGGGGGGAGAGGGGGGGGGTCCCTCCACCAGGGCGCAGGGACAGGCGTTCATGTTGAATTCAAGCACAAAATACGAGAAGCACCACTGACCCTCCTAAAAATGGTTTTTGAAAGGGCGGGAGGGCTGAATTTCAGTGGGGTTCCGGGCTTTTCAGGAACATTTGATAAGTGATTTAAAGCCATCTGTGTCTGTGTTTGACAGAAAGATGAAGAACATGTTTTAGACATGTCTTCATGTGGAGTGGCCGTGCTGGGTGGGGGTCGTTCTGTGGCCCAGTTTGATGTTGTATTTCTTATCTTTTAACAAAGAACAAATAGAAAGGATGTAGATATTCATTGTAGGGACTCTACACAGCTCTGAAACTCGCCCATTTCCATCTATTTTACAACACAAGCACACGGCTCCACAGTGATCTGTTTACCTCTCAGTCATCTGCTTGTGTCACCAGTAGGATACAGCAGCCTACACACCAGCCTGGTATTAATGGAGGTTATAGTTGATGATATTTGATTGTGATTTAGACTCACTGGATGGGGGTCCACGCTGCTGATCTGAGAGCTGTAATCAATTGAGGTCACAGCATCACAACTCCATTGCTCACCACAGTCACTGGACACGGGTCTGTTAGTGTGCTGGTGAATCTGGTGAGAAGCACTGGTGAAATCTAGTTTCTGTTTCATGGCTAAATTGTGAGCTCATCATAGTAGTCGCTCTGTTTTTATGTTTCACACACAGCAAATGAAAACAGTAAATTCTGCGATGCAGCTTTGTATTTCGGCTCTTCAACCCTGTTGGCTGGTAAAATAAATCCTACTATTCACCACCATGTGCATGTATGTATTCATGAGGTGTAAGAAGTTTAACCAAAGATTGATTCTCCTACCCACGTTGTTTCATTAGAATACTTTTTACGGGGCTGAAAAGGTAAATTTTACACACACAGATGTAGCGTGTTTCTCTTCTTTCCTGTCCAGTCAATCTTCTTGCGACATCTCTGATTTTTCTTGTGACCCATTTGGGAGGCCTGACCCCCAGGTTGACAACAAGTGATGTAAGCAGTAGATAAAAGCAGGTATGCACGAATGTCAGAGTTTTAAATTGGGGGAATCCTTGAAGGTGACATCAGTAAAGTGCAGCCAGAACTCTGCAGTGATGCTTTTTACACATTAAATCATAATCAAAGAGTTGAAAAAGGCAAAAGATGCAACAGTCTGTGTTGTTCGCTGCTGTTTTGTCACTTCCTGTGTGGAATTAGCCTCATTTAAAGAGGCTGGGACTGTACTCGCACAGATGCACTTAAAAGTCTGTTATTGCACCTTTAATGCTTCCCTTCCATCTGCAGGAATCAAAGTGACATTCGCTGCTGTCTCCAGCTCCTCACATACAGCACAACGCCTTCCGTGTTGCCATTTCTCTGCGTGTCACATCAGTCTCAGAGGCCACAAATGTAACGACAGGTGTCACAAGGACATTTCCCCACAAGGTTGACTCTATGAACCAAACAGCAGAGAAACACAGCAGCCCGGCACGGCGGGACTTGACAGCGCTAGCTCGCACTCAGCGAGATTTAAGCTCTTAAGGATCAATGGTGATGTTCGCGGGGCCCGTCGGCTGGGAATGAGACTCACGCGAGGGGTCACGAACGAGGGCTCCTCCTGTGTAACACGGTGGCGAGCGAGCATGGCGTGGCCCGCGGGGAAACGTTAAAAGGCTTTTAAATCGTGTTGGTCATAAAACACAGCCACACATCAGAGATATTTCAAGTTACAGCTTCCTGAGTATGAATGACTTCTATATAGATGAAGTATCAACTGTTTCCGTGTATGAATCTCCTAATGACGGCCTACATACATATGGATGCACTGATATGTAATATCCCTTAAAACCTGGCGTTTGATGAGGCTCTTGTTGATTTATTTGGGACTTGATTAATTTATGTGATGTGTGATTTAGCGAGGGAGCGGCTGTGTATAGAGAAAGAAAAATAATGAGGGAGGGGATTATCTGATATTTGATTGAGGATTGTTGAAGTCACCTCCTTCATTTGCCAGTAATTCAACATGCGCAGGTTTTCCTAATGCTAAATATGATTACAGGAATATGTTGTGGGATTAGTGAACGGAGAGATTCTCCATTTTGTGTGCATACATACATCCATGGAGGAGCAGCAAACATCTTCCTGTAGATGCCTTCACCACATGGCATGCGATGCCCTGCCTGTCGCTACGACCTCACTCGACATGTGGACCCGCACTTCTCTCCCGGCTGTAGTTCAACCTTGACCCTCTGCTACAGATTGTAGCCTTCTGTTCTTTTCTTCAGGTTAGGCAACAACAAAAAAAAACAGTAGAGTACAAAGGATGCACAAAATTGAAGCTACTTTTGTTTTCAAGAGAAAAAATAAAAAACCTGAAGGTTTTTTATTTTGCTGTATACAGGGCTTTCATGAAAACAGACAAAGGTCAAATCTGTTATTTTCCCTCAGAGAAAGTAAAGGGGCTCTTATATTTTCCCTGCCGATCCCAGAATGAATCATCATAGTCAGGCTGCCGTGGGTGACAACGTGCGCAGTTCAGTGCCCAGATTTACATTTAAATGAAACCAAATGGCTGTACATTCAGAAATGATATACAGTAATGATGATGGTAATAAAAGCAAAGTCCTTTTTCATATTGGACCAGCTCCTACTTGGGATTGCTGTCACTGGGGGACTGTGCAGGTACAATCTGTGAGTTATGTCTTTGCTATGTCAAGACTATTACCTTCACATTTCAACGAGTGGATTCATCAACCTGCTGCCTAAGAGGCTTAATGTAGTCGGCAATCAGGCCTGCAGCTCATTGGCTCCTCCCGTCCGCTACGTGGCTGGATGGTGCTTACATTCAACTTCCTCCAGCTGCTGCATCTCATTTGGATCTGACATATTCAGGGTGTCTGATATCAGGTCAGAAATAACAACGCTTCAATTATAATACATATTATTATGATGTTATATCATATACAAACATTAATAGTTTTAGTTAGTAGCACATAAATATGTATAATGTGAAACATGTTGCTCGTGGTTTTGTGATAAGTTGATTCATTTATTAGTTAATTGACAGACTTTAATTGGGAGCTATTAATAGTAATAGATTCATTATGAAGTCATGTATTAAGCAAGAACAATAAACATTCCAGCTTCTCAAATGTGAACATTCACTGCTTCTATCACTGCAAATTAAATAAGAAAAAGAAAAGAAAGAAGTCAACAGCTGGAGATTTCAGTCGAAGTAACACATTAAATAATATTTAAAGACGTCACTTTGGCCTCCAGAAATGTTGATGGACATTTTTCACCATTTTCTGCAATTTTATAGAACAAATGATAAATCAATCAATCAAGAAAGAAGAAAATCTGCAGATTCATTGATAATGAGAACGAGCTGCAGCTATATTTCAGTTCAGCCACCTCACTAGTAATGATTTATAATAATCACAAACAGCAGCAGATACTGACATTTCACTGATGTGCTCCTTTTTGCTCCTTCACCCTCAACTTTGCCGTTTCCTGAGAATCGGTGTGTTTGATGCAGGTTGTTAATTAAAACTCCTCAGAAAATGCTTGAGTCATGATGGTCTAATCTGTCCCGGATGAACGCTGCAGCTTCCATCCTACTTAATCTGAGGGGACGGCAATCAGAAGAGGGTGAGAAGGCCCTCTCAGTCACACTGCTAAATCATGTAACAAAGCTGCAGATAGCGTTCATCCATCTCCGTCGGGAGATTCAATCAGTCTCTTAGAGCCACACGTCTTCATTCCACAGTCCTGTCTAGACTGCAACTCTTTGCATGTGGACACAGCTTTCTTCTTTCCAGGATTTTCTTGTTTTTTTTGTTTTTCAGTACTTGTGAAAGAACTCCCTGAGGGTGAGAAACACTTGGGATTTAAAGATGGTGGGCAGAGGATTCACTCTACTGTATAATGATAGCAGAGAGGACTGAGGTGTATTGTCTCACTGATGAGATTAATAGACATCTGTGTTCATATTTCATTCAATATTTATTCATTTTAGGCATTTAGTCCATATTGTTTAAGTGCAGCAGTGACACTATCATAATAGTGATATTATGTGCTGCACGGGTCAAAACAAAAGCCAGACAGCACAAGCAAAATATATTGAAATGTAAATATCGGTGGAATATTCCTACATCATAAATAATAGAGGAGTAGTGTGAATAGAAAGAACAAGCATGTAGATTTTTCCATCTCTCTGTGGGTGATAACTTGTTTCTTTACAGACACACAACAGTAAAACTGTGCTTAAATATTCAGAGCTGTTAATTGAACATCATCTTCATTGATGTAATCTTTGAAGATTCATACATGTGCTCTAAATAAACACATTTTTATTGCTGCAAATTGTAATTAATTACACTTGTACTGTGGTGCAATTACTCTCAAGCATCAGTAGGAGCAGAACACGGCGGCGCTAATGTGTGTTCCTCACATTCATTTGGCCTTTGCTGCAGAGCAAACGCTGGCGACACATCAGCAGCGCAATATACTCCACATTTAGAGGTGTCAGGTTGTGCAGGCTCCATGAACTTCTTCATATCTGTGTTTTACAGATGGTGAGCACCAGATGAGCTTTTTACAAGGCTGCTTTATGATAGCATCCTATTTAGCAATCCTCCAAGCAGCCATAAGGCCTACTGTGTGTGCGCGACTGTGCCGGCGTGCACACACACGTAGTAATCAGGAATCCCACACACAGACTTTTATTTATATCACATTGCTGGGCATTTTGATAGCATCTGGGTGTGAAGCTCTATAGAATCAGAGTCAAGTGAAAGGCGAGACCTCATCGCTTATCAACTCGGAGAGAATTCAATATTGTTATCGAAAAACATGTCCTCTTGATGTATGGGTCATGGCTGGAATCTATGTCAGCCGATCTCCAGTAAATGGCCTTTTGAATGACTGGAGTCTCCTAGTGAATCTCTCACCGATGTAAATGAGTGTCACGCTGCACCTTTCAACACCTTCTGTTTTCATTGTACAATCTTTTCTTCACCAAATAAGCTGTAACCTGGTTGATGTGAGCATTTGCAGGTGTCTGTTATTCTTGGCTTGTTACATTAAGGCCAATATGGAGTGTAGTAAATCAGAAAGCGTAGATACAAAGTGTGAAGGTCAGGATTTCATTTAACTAAGAACACAGTCAGGATGGTAACCCAGCAACGTGAGCTGGCTCCATTCAACAGCCAGTAGTTGTAGAAAACCCTGCTCGATACATAGATCACAGGTATTTTTCTTGGACACCTGATGTATGGCTGCTGATATGCCAACCCTGATGGTTCTGTGCTGCTGCTGCTGTACCCACTCTCATGGCCTTGGGTTAGCTGTTCAAACATGTCCTCTGTTGATCCATGGTGCAGCAGCAGACCTACTGGGACAGAACAGTGCTGAAGGACAAGTTGTGATGAATGGACTGCCGGGTAACAGTCTCAGCTCACTGTGTCCCGTCCTGCCTGGAGGACCTCTGGGCCTCGCTGGTGGCCGCATGTTAGTCATTGGACCACACCGTTTGTGACCGTTGGTTGACATACAGAGGTGCTGCAGAGAGGGCGAGGGAGGGGGTTCGATAGTAATATCAGTGGCAGACATATAGTGATTTGTTCATGATAATCATGTTATTGGGTGAGTGAACATTGTTGTCCCCGATATCTTACACCATTAATCAATTATCCTGATAATCGATCAGAAGAGTCACTGGTACCAGCTTCTCAAGGTGACTGTTCTCTGCTTTAATCTTCATAATCTCTGGGTTCTGGACTGTTGGTCAGATAAAATAAGCAATTTGGATATGTCTCCTTCAGCTCTGGGAAATAGGCACGTTTTATAGACAAAACAATAAATTGATTAATTGAAAGAACCGGCAGATGAATCCATAATAAAACCAACGGTCAGTTACAGCCCTGAATGATGTATTTACAATCGTAAATGAGTTATGAATGATTTGTTACTGGTTGTAATACAGGCCTACTGGGGAGCATCGTGCTGCTTTTATCTTCCCAACAACAAGACATGAATCCAGCGTCCATCTGAAGGCAGTAACCAGAGCACAGCAGCAGCTTTACCAACCAGAACGTCACTGTTCAACAGAAAACAGGCCAGCTCTGTGTCACCTTGCCTGCGTGATGTTTCGCCTTGCTGTACTTGCATTTTTCCAGCGCTGTAGGCTCACAAACCTTTTAACAGCAGGTTGATGCCCAGAGAGATGCCAAGAACAATCAGAAAGAAGCATCACAGGCAGAAAGCTGTTATGTGAGGTGGGAATATTCTTCTCTTCTCTTCTTGCCTTTACATCTTTACAGATGACACAGCGTGTGGGTGATTTTACATTTTCAACACATTTTGTTCATGATTCATTTAGCAAGTAAACATATATTACCAGATTTGTTTGGAACGTACACAATACTGGTTAAAAAATACTACATTTGAATATTACTACTTGTGTTTCTTCAACTGTTACATAGACTGAAAAATGGATTCCTGTGTGCCTGATAGCACACCATAGATAACACAATCATGTATAAATTACTTGGAGAAACTGCTTTGCTCAACAAGTGCAGAGTGTGAAAAAAGCCTCTAATATGCCTCGAGATTTACTAAATTATTCACCTGCAAATATATTTTGTCACTCACAGATTATCAACTGCAGCTTAAACACACATTAGACATGTGCAAACACCACACAATTTAAACATGAATGAGCACAATGTCTTAGCATCAAGCTGCTTTGAAAACTCCAATCTGATCTGCAAATAATTACTGGACTAACTCAGTCTAATCGTAGCTAAAATATTGCTCACAGAACAGTATTTGTCACACATGGATTAGCCCACAGAGTGAAAGCCTCGGAGTGAGCGCCACACTGCCATTTTACTGGTAGACTGACTGACCTAAATTTGGCTCCTGATCAAAATCTTGTACATTGGGAAAAGTACATTTCCTCCTTAGAAAAGTTTCTTTTTCAGTTCAAACTTTTCAATTTTCATGAGGGTAGTTTCACATAATTTCCTCCCAGAGACAGAGTCAGATGAAACCAGTCAAACAAGTCAGCTTAGAATGAGGAAATCTGAAAGATAACCAAACCGACTGGCCCAACAAATCACACTGTGGACTGCTTTCCAGATGTGACCTTTTACAGTTGTTGCTACGGCAATGACATGGGACTGTTGTAAATCAGAGCTAAATGTTCTGACAGTGCATACATACAAACATCAATGATAATGTATGGGCCTGTGGTGGTTGGGCTTTTAAATACTACACTCAAGAACTCACATTTCAAATAATACAGGAGGCTTTGATTGCTTAAAATATTTTGGTATATAATTTTTAAATTTAGAGGCGGTAATATATTCCAGACTCCTCTTTTAATCAATTAATTGGTGATGGTGGTTGAGCGCAATCATATTTTAAATTGGATGAAATTTTTCATTGACTTGATGAGACAGAAGAGACGTAGTGATGATCATCAGCTAACTGGACATCCATGTGTAAAGTATGATCATGTTGATATAGTATTTTATAAAGGTGCTTTATGGACTGTTGCATTATAAAAGCAAAACATCATTATCACAATACCTCTGAGACATATACAGTATATGTATATGTACCAAGAACAATTAAGATCTTCCTGACCTCTAAACCATGGTTTACACTATTAGCTACTGTTTCAGTGTTGGTGGTGTTTTAAAGTTCCCCCTGGGAACTTCCTGTTATACTCCTACTCCCTATGGAAGAAGAAAAAAATATCTTTAAACTTAACCTCATACTGCACACTGAGGCATCCATAAAAGGTTCAACCAGTAGCACTATCACTATTCAGACATCCTGTTTCAACAGGAAGAACATCAGATCAAGAGAGTAATGAAAACCTGCCAGTTATGTAACTTTCCAATGGTGAGGAGCATAGATCTTTCTTATCATATGTTTTGAATGTATATCAATAATGCTTCCCAATAAATTACAAACACAAATTAGCAAAACTAAAAAGTCTTGTGAAAAAGCTGTTGGTTCATGTGGCCAGAGAGAGGTTGAGGTGCGATGCTATGGAAACTTTGGTGAGAATAACATAACAGTGAGAGGAGGGGGTGGGGAGGGGGGGGGGCAGGGACACAAGCAACACTATTGATGAGGATTGTAGTTTCAGAAAGATCACTGGCAGTGTGAGATGGAGGCTACCAGTCGTTTCCACCATGGTTTTATTATGGTCCCACACAAAGCACAGCAATAAATTAGACAATGGTACATGGATGCTTTAAAATGCTACACATGCATTTTTAATATTTTAGAAAGCTCCCAGCTTTGCTTTACTCCTCAAAGGCACCTTCTTGACCGCTTCCCTGTTTTATGGTCTATCTGTTTTTGACAGTCTGTTCGCTCACTAGTCACATGAGCCATGTTTCTCATATAACATTACTCACTGTAAGCATCAACCTGGATTGACAAATGATCAGAACCAGCCTCTCGACAGTCGTGGCCACTGTGAAACGGAGGGTAATATGAAAATACATTTAAAGCCTGTCACCGGCACGGCAGAGACATCAGGCATTAGTTTACAGCGTGCAGTGATGGGCTTCGGCATTTTTCAAGATAGACTTCTGGACAGGAAAATGAGGTAGCCATGTTTTGATGATAGCAGACAGCTGCTGCTATTTCCTCCGAGTTTCTTAGCTGGAAGATGATGAAACACCTGGTATGTGTTCCCCCTCCAACCTTCCGCTGGTTGTTCACAACAACTTTTTTTTGGCTTTGTACATCACTGACTAATGCATTAGTTACTGTGTTTTAATGAGTACAGAGTTTGGCTATTTAACCGGTTGTCTGTTGACTTATAGGTCCTGACAGCCTGGCTTGTGACCTGCTAAAGCATTTAGAATATGAATATTCCATCGTGCTCTGCATTGCTTTGTCTTGGCGGGTAGTTGCTATATAACACGTCAGTTCCTCTTGTGCCTGAGGCATCCTCCTACTGCCTTCTTTTTATGCTTGAAATTTTCTCTTTTGAAACTCATTTTGGCTTTTGATACAATCTCAGAGTTCTCCGGGGTCAGCACCGCTGCGGCTTACTCAACCCTCTCATGTAAACCAACATGTACTCATCTCAACCTTGTGGGCCATGTTGGATCTTTGCTGATTTGCTGCAGCTTGTGCCCACACAGCATCCCGGGAAAATGTTGCTTTTGTTGCTGTTTTGTTTGTCTTCTTAAGCTGCACTAGTGTTAGATTGAATTAATAGTGGTTATGAAAGAATATGGCGTGCACCGGCCCGAAGCTGCTGCCTGTTTGGGAACGTCTCACGTCAGCCGCCGGTGTCTCCTCTTATAGTTTATGACATGAAATGCCGTCCAGATGAATGCTGTCTGAAGAGATTCTCTTGTTAATTGGATGCTTAGCGGTAACCAGTGTGCAGTCATGATGGCAGTCATGCTTCCTCGTCTTTCTATAAGTACTTTGAAGTGTGTTATAAAGAGATTTCCTCTGGCCATCACATTTGACACATGCTGTGTGTTACACTGGCAGAAAACAAGTACAGACCTCTACCTGCACATCGGAGGCAAAGGAGTACAGATCTAATAAATGTTCCCTTTATTTAATTATAATCTGAATGAGTATATGTTGTACAACCATGAACCATGAGTCTTTGTATTCAAAAGACTGAACAAAGCAAACGGCTGATCTTTTTACTTTTAATTAAGTCCATTACGGAGAAGACATACCTTTTAACTTGTGTTCTTTTCCAGTACTTTGTTATAATAAAGCTCAGTTATAAAAATGATAATCATTAAGTTTACGTGATTTCATCAGATTGAAAAGTGATTGAGGTCATCGGTGTCCGTTCATCGGTTGCTATAGTGCAAACATCCGTGACTGTACACACGCAGATTCACTTAACGCCTACAGCTGTCTCGCCATGGAGACGGCTCGTCGTCTTTGTGGCGGCAATTATACCTTTTGTTTGCAACACTCAAAGCATCATGGGAAACGCGGTCAGAAAATGGAAGAATATATTCACCTCACACGAAAAAGCAAATCAATACATTATATAATTATTAAAACATTTTAAAACTTTTTTTTATTATTTTTTTTATTATTTTATTAACTCAAATTATTTAAAATTGCAAAAATATTTTTGAAGTAAAATGTGTGTAGTATGACTGACGTGCCAATTAACTAAGAGGTGCAGTAAGGTAGAGTTGACTGACTATTTTGATCATTAGATGATTGTTGTAGTAACGTTTACTGGTTCCAGAGTTTGTTAGAGGTTCCAGGGATTTGTCGTCTTCTTTGTCTTGAGACAGAATTGGAAAAATTGAGACATTTGAAGACCAACTTCAGAAAGTATAAAGGTCATCTTTCACTATTATCTGACTTTTAATTGAAAAAAATATTTGGCAGATTAATTGATAATAAAAATAATAGTTATTTGCAGCCTTTAGTAATAAGGATTCAAATGGAGAACAATGATATGAAACAATGCTGAAAACTACTGCTGGATATTTTTACTGTTGACTGGCTAATTGATGAAATCACCACATCATTTATAACACATTTATTAGCCAATAAGCTTTCATAAAAAGCATAGTTAGAAGTTTGTCTCCAGAGACTAATTGCATGGCTGCTATAAGTAAGAAGAGCTTCCCTCGGTCTTTGAGAATGGCAGTTTAATGTCAGATTCTCAGCAGAGGGACACACACTGAGATAAGAGTCATCTCTTTTTCGTCAGCCTCTCTGTGCTCAGGGCATGTGAAATCCATATCCGCTCTGCAAGTCAAAGATCCCCTGCAAAGTTAGAGAAATCACCTCCCAACACTAGAAAGCTTTTAACGTCAACCGCTAGCAAGTCAAGCATTCGCTCCGGCACCAGTGTGAGTGGAAATGGAGTGTTTTTTTTATGTAATGAACATTTTAACATGATTAATAGGCAATGGCACTTATTTACAAACTCTATCAAGGTTTTTGCAGCAATATGAATTTGGAATAATGCCTAATTAATGCAAAATCAATAATTGGAGTTGTCAAATCTAGTTGGAATAAACACAGAGATATTTGTGCACCAGGTGGTTATTCAGTCGGTAAACAGAACCCGAACATGTGGTTGAGAAACACCAGGAAGTAAAACCACAGTCACTAAATGTCACCAGTGATTCTCTGTAGAAGAGTCGCAGCATCCACGGTGAATAGATGCACGCCGCATACGCAGACTGTGTGGAATAAATTAATGTAGCCCATCACTACCTTAAGTCCTTGAGTAATGAGTAGCCCTCAGGGCTCTATGGAAAGCAGAATGGTAATTGCAGACAAAAAGGTTTTCGAAAATCATTTTTAGACATTTTTGTTGCACTTCAGTGGCATCTGGAATGTTCCACATTTTGTTCTGCCTCTACCCGCCACAGGGGAGGACAGGAATAGAGAAACACTTGTCTCATTCAAGAAAAGTAAAAAAGCACAAGTAAAAAAATAAGACAAATATCCTGACAAGAATTAAGAGGCATAATGGATTACATAAAATCTAAAGTATAAAACCTTAAACCCGTGTCATTTCTTCTAATCCCCATGAGCTGCTTCTGCTTAAGGAACATAAAGTGCTACAAAATACACTGCTGCACTTATTGTAAAAGCAGCATTGATTGGAGGAGCCTCTTTTATTACTCTTCTGGTGATGATAAAGATGGAGTTTTGCTCTTTTATCCAAACCTGCACTGTAACAAGTACATATAGCTCTGAAGGCTTTAGATGTGAGTATTCACCAAATCTCAAAGCATAGATGAGAAAACTGTTATTTCACACAACACATTAATGCTAGTAGTAGTATTGAGCATGACTGCTCATGCTCAGACGTGAGTCTTGTTTGCTGCCATCTGGTTTAAAGCAGCGCTGTATACACAACGGTTCCCCTGCCTGCAGACTCTGACCATTGACCAACTGGTGGAAAACTAATTGCTTTAGCCGTCTTTAGTACGCCGCACTAACCTTGGGTAATTTAACAAAGAGTGCACAGAGAGGGAGGTCCGGCTTTCTCGCTTATCCTCCACTGCATCTGTCCCTCGAGCAGCCTACTATTGATATTTCTATGTCGTTTGCTCTGCGCTCACTTGGAAGAACAGCGTAATTGAATCTCCATTTGCAAAGCAACACAATCAATGGAGAGCAGGGTTGCTTAAGAGTTTACATTTAATGGTATGGACAACCACACATTGCATTAAGGGAAATAGAATTAAGGTTTTTTTTCCAATTTTTGGTTGCGTCCTTTGTAGCAGCACGAGTTGCATCAGCCACTAGCAGTTACAAAGGGTTACATCATCATGTTTTTATGGTTTGCTGGTATGGTTGTATTAATTGAAATGTAACTTGAAGAAATGATGAAATGAGTCAGTTACTGGAGAGAACAACACAATGTCACTGGTCACTCTGATACCTGTAGATGAATACATAGGAACCGCTACGGTGTGGGGATTTAAAGGGGCACTCCAACTATTTATTTTAATTTTTTTTTTCCATTCACAACTTTTCCCACAATTTTTAGATAGTTTTATTTCAGTCCATTAATGTCTTTATATGCAGCACAAGCACAATCATTAGCTCCTAGTGACACACAGCACCAAGAATAATCAGCTCAGTGTGTTGCTGCTCTTAGAAGACTTTTTTGAAAAATGATTTCCTGTTTGTATTTTTTTTTTTAAAAATGATTAAAAAAACTCCAACTGCTGTGCTGTGTATTAACAGCTCACTTGTCCAGTTATGGAGGGAAACTGCTTTCACAATGTTGAATCTATTGTTGTGCATCTGTAAACTCCAGCAGGTGAGATCCTGCTGCAAGATAATACTGATGTTTGATTCCATAGTTCAGATTTACGCATTCATGACTCAACTGTTGATCAACATTTAACAGTTATTACTTAGTTAATAAGGTATTACTTCATAAGTTCTGGCCTGCAGGCTGCAGCTGTGCGTGTTAGACCAGTGCTTTCATCACAACTGGAGGTGGATAAATGTATTTGTTCTTCTTAACCATCGCTGCGTTTCCACAACTCTGACATTTGTTTTTTTTCACTTCTAAAAAGCTTTTTCTCTTTATGTAGATATATCCTGCAACCCGTCATCCTGAGATTGCAGAGCTTGAATCAAGATTATAATCATTTTTATTAATCATGCAGCCCTACATGAGTGAATTATTAAAAAGCAGCAGAAGCTTTAGATACACTGACCTTTATTCCCTCGTATGGCTCAACCTCCAAAAACACTTCCAATAATGCGACTCAGTAGTGTCTCGTTACACCTTCCCTCCTTGGTGCAGCTAAATGCAATCTGAGATCAACCTGATGACATCACAATGACATCATCCAGGCTGAAGAGTCCTCTCAATGGGGAGTAAAGTGAACATGATGTGTATAATTTGTGAGGCTGTTACAGGTTCGTCCTTTCATTAGAATTTACAGGTTTGACTTTCAGTGAGATTTCAGATAATGTTATAATTTGATAAATGGCGTATCTCTGTGTTGTTTGGCTTTGAGCGGCTCTGGTATTAAACTGTGTTACTTTGTTGGGATTGTCCCTGGTCAGAGGCCTCCTTTAAAGGCCATGTTTGTCATAATCAGTTCTTTGCTTTTAAATGTAGTGAACCATGCTTACAGGAGGAGACAAGAGCTTAAATGTCAGCCGCAGACCGGGTAGGAATCCTCTGCAGTTTGGCAAGGACATCTTGTCTGGCTCTCTTTGGCAGACGGCAACTTGAAGTAGTAATTGCTTTTTAGCATCACCGGGGTTTGAAGCCAGAGCGAATGTAAATACGATCAAATGAGATTCTGATGGTGGCCTGAGAGGCGGAGGGGTGAAAAGTAATAAGAAGAAATGATATCACTGGGGAGAACAAAGTGCAGTGATTACATTTATTTCCACTGGCCTATTACTGGAGCACTGGGGGAAAACGAGCGCTGAGCTTTCTGTTTTTGCAGTAGGCCACAGGCCGTTAAGAGCCCACAGGCCTTTTTTATTCATGACATGTCAGAAAAACAGCTCGCTTTACCGTCGTCCTTTGAGACTTCTTGGATGATTTGGACTGAATTCATTTGTGGGGAAAAGCATTTTTTATGCTTATAAATTTCAATTCTGGTTTTAAATATCCAAATGTATGCTCGTAGAGGACGGATGTTTAGCTATTACCGCAAATTGCCCCTTTTTTCTTGTTAGGAAATCTTCCAGTGGGATAGATACTCGTCATCTATTAGCTCGTGCAATTCACTTCCTGAAATAGACTCCGTGCAGAATGGATGTGCATGTCTGAAAACTCACTCAGAGTTCTTAAAGTGTTTGAATTCTATCATTTCTGTAATACTATAGTCGGGTTAGAGTTAGGACTGAGATACATTCTCAGATTTTAGGCACAAACAAGGATTGGTTTAATGTTTGTGCATCCTAATGGGCAAAGTAATCAAAGCGCCTGTCGCATTTATCATCAGATCATCTCCAGGTGTTCACACTGCCATCCTTATTAGCCACTGTTGCCGTGCTCATGCACATCATGAGCCTGGGTGGCAGCGGCAATGGCAGTTGCAGTGTCCTGACTGGCAGACATGATGGATACCCCTCCATTATCAGGGCGTGCTTCTCTGGCCCTCGTCCTGTGGGACTCAGCCAGTACGACATTTATTAATCGACTGCAGATAATTCCTAATAAAACAGCAGAAGTGCCAAGGCTGCACCACCGAGATCTGGAATGGCATACATAGCGTAAGACATGATGCATTACCATGCCAATGCTCTCCCCTGACAAGGAACTATTATTAACGTAAGGACTGCAAGCCTGGTGGTTTTTACCACTGAGGTTGCACATCTCAGCTGGAATATTGGACAGCTGCATTGTACATCAGTGTGACATGACTTTTCATAGATGGTCAGATTATAGGGTGCAGTCACTTATCTCACAGCAGCTGCAGTTACTCAGATACTTCAAATGTAGAGAGCATGTCAGGGCTGGTTTCTGCCATAGTTTTGCTTTTCTTGAGGTTTTGTGGCTCTAGAGGAAGTTTTTCTTAAATGTCCAGCACAGTGTTCATTGTGAACTGCAGCCAGATGCCATTTCTTGTAACCATTAATCTTGTAACACCTGAATAATCAATTCATTGATTCATTGTTTGTTCAATAAAATATTAGAATATAATAAAACAGATATTAAAATTTGTCAGAGTGCATGTTGACATTGTGAAATATACTGTCATTGAAAACAAGACAAGCAGCAGATCTCTACGTTCTCGAGTCTGGAGTCAGTCGACAACAACTGGTTGATTATTAAGATTGTTGCTGTTTCAGTAATCTACCAACCATTTCAACTCTAGTCACATCATCGTAATGGTAAGTTTATCATCACATTATTTTTGTTGCCACAGAAACGTTTCCAGTAACCAGGAAGCTTTTTAGCAGGGAACTTTATCTGCCACTCCTCCACAGGAACCAAGAATGAAATGAACTTTCTTTGCCCTAGATCTTGTCCGCAAAACAGCCCCCCCTCCCCCAAATAGGCAATCCTACTACTTTCCTCCTTTCCCATCATCCACAATGTCATGATGTTCCTGGACCTGCTGCCCTTTATGTCATTGTAAAAAGCCAAGATGCTGCAGGAAAACCATGCAAGCACATAAAGACTGCACTCCTTTGTCAGGCAAGCATAATAATGTACTACTTACAACTGAGTGACTCTACTGTATATGCACATTCAGTATTAACTTTTGCACTTCCCTTTGAGCCGTCAGTGTTTACCACTGCTTTTTTGTGGGGCTAAAGTGCATGATACACGCTCGTGGGGGGGGAGGGGTTGGGGGGGGTGGGTGGAATTCCATTTCACAGCTCCATGCTGTGAAATGGTAGATGCAAGGCAGTACACAAGATGGGCCGGCAGCCAAGGCAGGAAAGAGCTTTTCATTAGTCTAATATTCCTCCTGTGCATTGGTCGCTTTATTATGCTCCCGTTTCTCTTACCGGAAAGACAGATAGAGGCAGTGATGGGGAGATGTAGCAGAACCTCTTGACCTTAGATTTAAATGATTTGGAATCGTCCCTCGGTGCTGTGATAAATGACATGGATTTATTACTCTGCTCTCTGTATCTCTGCCATTTGTTGTCCGTGAGCCAAGGAGAACTTGATGAAACGTTTTCAAACAGCTATTTCAGAAGTTTGGTCTAACCCAGTGTTGTTGAGTATTATTCTAATATGATTTTTTAAAGATGAAGAAAGCAGTGCAGTCGCTGTCCAGCAGACTGTAATCCGCCTGATTGTGCACTAGTCACTCTGGTGTAAAGCCTGTCATCACTCGAGCCATGGGTTGGGATCTGAATGATGAGAGCAATGTTTCTCTAATGGTATTTGTGGTTTGTAAAATGGGCTGTGGTTGCTCTCAGCTCCCACTGCTCTCTGCAGACTGCACCCTGACAGCGAAGAAAAATGACTCTGAATCTTGCTCCAGCAGTGCAAATTTAGTTCACCATTATTGTCATTAGTTTGCATATGCCATTTAGTAGAGACTTTAACTCTGTTCACCATAGACTGCCAGTGTATATGTGTCCCAAGGGAAGTGAAACCCCTGGGTTCACATCTGTCAGTGTTGGTGACATATTTTGGCCATTTGAGTGCGAACACTGAACGGGTTTGACAGAGCTGTTTGGATATGAACCTCAACGGGCATCAAAGGAAGTTTAAAAATGTAGTTTTTGCGACTAAGTATGGCAAAGCCCAATGGAAAACTCAAGAGATTAGAGGGAATATAGCTATTATTAAGCCTAGTGCTGTTGTTGCTAAGAGGAAAAATGCAGTTTGGCCATTAGAGTTATCTAGGTTAGGGAGAGATCTTGGCCATGGTTAAATATTAATAAGGTGCTAATGCTAACTGCTGGTCTGAGAAGGGACATGAACCCGGGTCTCCAGAATGAGTTTATGGGAAATGCATTACCTTACTTTTACCGACGCTATATGAACATATGTTACTTCCTGAATTGGCACTAAATGTTGGCATTGGATATAAATTGTTTACTGCTGAGTCATCCATTATGAATGTAAAACTAAGGAGACTGGGCTGGATCCCAGATCCCTAAAGGGAGCCAAAGTCACAACAAAGTTCACGGTTCTGGAAAAGCTTTGAAAAGCTCATTCAAAATACATTTGTGATAATGTAAATAACTAAAAATCCTACAACATCTACAACATAACCTTGCTCAACAGTCTGTCTGGGCCTGGATGGTCAACTTTGAAAATCTATGTAAGGTTTTACTTCATTTAATATTTTTGTTTTTATTGGCCTTTAATGAACACAAGTTTATTGGTGGGTGTTGGGAATAGCCAGGGAAGACAAATGGCATTGATGGTTTTAAACAGCAGAGATTACTGCAAGGTTGGAAAGACAACATGAATGGACTTCATGGAAAGGAGACAAACATATACGCTCACTGCCTTGTTGCTATGACTTCATGGGAGGTGTTGTTTTGTGATTGGTAACAGAAGAAACTTTTAAACTTGTTAAAAACATGAAGGTGCCAGTAGATACTCACTTATCTCTCATATGGATAGTACAGTCCAGGAACTTGTCTCATGAAAGAAATCCTCATTGACAGATTGGAGAGTTAGAGAAGCTAGAAACTAATCAGCAGTTAGCCAGGAGGTGACATCAGGACTTTATATAGTTTATTGTAAAACTGAAAAAATCCCTCTAATGTGAAGCCGTCTTGGTTACTGCATGTAACCTGAAGACCTTCCAGCTTCATTATGTTTCCTGCATGTCTACATGAACACAACCTCCATGAACACACACAAAATCTTAATCAGTTTGAAATAAATGACGCTTTTGTAATGTGTAACAAAGCAGACTGTCTTCATCTCCATAGCAACTGTGGCTGAGGATCATGGGTAAAAAAAACTTTGTCTCATAACCGAAGAAACTGGCCATAACATTGCATAACAGTGTATCATATCATATTGTTGAGTCATTGAGTTGAGAAATGTTAAAGATATCATTAAAAACAAACATTAAAATGAGAATTGACAGTGAGGAAAATGCTTCCAGGCAGCAGGTCCTCTCGTCGGCCCGCTGGCCTGATTCTCACTGCGGTTGGGTTCATGTTGGAGTGAATGGACAGCGGACGGGTTTACATTTGAGTTAGCTGAAAGTCTCATACAGATGCTAAAAGGCTTGTACGTTGGTCGGGCGTGACAAAAACGTCGAACCAACTCAAAGGATGGTCATTGATATAGATCTGCTTAAATACAGTATAATCACCTGATTGCAGGGACTGTATCATGAAAAATGTATTTTTAAAAAGACGTGGGGTAACTGAGGTAGCAGAACCATAATTTTGCTCCCCCTAATTGCTTCTTTGACTGCGCCAGTTGAGGTTGAACTAAAACAAAGAGATTATTTCTGCCTCTGAGAAATATTTGGATATTTAAAACTCCAACCTGTGATGAAGTGCTGTGTGAACAAAAAAATGGTAGCATTGTGTTTCTGTTCTATTCATTCTAACTTTAATTACGTTGATGGTGACAAAGTGTTGGTGGGCATACAAAAAAAATCCCCCTTTTTCACTGTGGAAATTGATAAACATATAATTAACAAGTGATGACAAGGAGTTTAATTGTCAAGATAAACAGTACAAGAGCAAATACTCCTCTATGATGCATTACTTAGTTAATGGATTGTACTCTGCATATTGGCTTATGCATTTTGCCTAAATGGTTCCTTAGCTTTTATCACTAATCCAGGAACAGTTACTCCTAATTAACTATCAGCCGCCTTTCTGTGCTACACTGTTCCTGGCTCTGCATCTAAAGAATCAGGGAAAATCAATTAGAGGGATAAGGATCTCTGTATCTAAAAAAGCACAAAGGCTAGGGTCCAATCCCTACAGCGGGGGTTAGCAGTAATAATACAGCATCTTTGTTGACAGTTGGGTCAGATTTCACCGCCTGCAGCTCTGGAGATGAGCATTATTTCCTCAGTGATGATGACTAAATACACCTTCTTCTTGGATCTAAGCAAAAAAACGGCCAAGTCGAGCAATTAGGCTGCAAAGTGGTAAGTGACATTAAATGAATAACATTAGCGAGGGCTGGTTTTCCCCGCCGTTGCTATTGGATGTGAATAAATTCTTCAACTTCCACATTCCCCCTCAAGAATTACAGTGTGAGCTACCGCTGAGTGCTGCAGACAGAGTGGTGGTGGTGGTGGTGGTGATGGTGGGGGGTCCTAACTATAAGCCGTGCAACGATGCTTCTTTCTCTGCCTGAGTGCATCTCCATCCCTCTTTAGAAATTGACAGGAAGAGACAGGTGCAAATTATGTCCACTTAACCATATTATAGTGTTAGGCAGCAGTGGTGAAAAAAGGGCTGTTTGGTTCCCTCAGTCATTTTCCCTTTCATCCAGATGAAAGCGCACTCCGTGTCTGGATTTAGACGTGGGAGAGGTGTGTTCGATGAGCTGGGTCCGCTCATAGCTCAGGTAGGTTCAGTGATGATTGGTAAGGCAGCTTCGACCCTCCCACTCTGTATATTCTCTGCCTTCATCTCTTTTTTTTTGTTGTTTGTTTCTTTCCATATCAGCTCCTCTAATAGACTGTAATGGATAACCGTTTCTGCACATGCCGTCGTGCCGGTGTGAATCATTTCGATCCAATAAAACTGGGAATTTCGTTTTCATTGGCTGTGTGAAATAATTTGGTATTATAACGCAGTTGACCTTCTCTTTTATTGCTGCACAAATCCTGTCATTGAATTCCCATGTACTGCTTTATATAGCCCCGAGTGCTTCGAATATGAAAAGACATCCGCAAAATCAGTGTTATTGGCTGCAGCCGTGGTCATATGTGCTGTATGTCGGTGTGTAATACGGTAGATCTAGACTGATAATAGGAATACGGTTCTTTGATTTGAAGTGAAGATGAACATACTGTAAATTCACCTCTTGAATTCAAAGAAGTTGTTATTCCAAATAATTATTTTGCCCTTTAATTCTGCCTTTGTAGACGTTGCCATGTAACACAGCTTAAAACAAGACCTTGGGAAATGAATTAATGTGAGCATCACCTTGAAGCAGTCAAGCTCCACACCCATTTAATTTTACTTTTAGACCAACCTTGAGATGAATTTCTACTCTACAATTCAACCTTTGCACATAAGCCTCCTGCTGCACTGCAGAATCCATCACTCCCCACCGTAACGCCTATCATTTCAATGTGTCACATATTGGAAGAAGGGTGATACATAACCGTTACCTGCCATGTCAGGACATTGTTCATCACTCAGTGTGAGTAGTGAGAGCCGTTCATTCTTTCCTGCGTCTCTGTGCGCTGGCGTTGCCCCCCGTATCCCCGAGGCTGGGGGGAATTAATGCTAATGAAATGGCAGGAAGGGAGACACTAGCTTTGTGGCCAATGTGCAGGTGAATGAACAAGCCTGCGGGGGACGATACGTTTTGTCTGAGACTCTCATTGGTTTTCCTCAAACGAGCTGCGAGGCAAAGTCGCCCTCGAGTGCGCGCGGCGATGTATATCAAATCAAGTGCTTCACGTGCGACATGGCCCCCATTGACTTTGCAGGTACATGCTTGTTTGGCGCTGACATTGTGCTGAGAAGAGTTTCATTCATTATTTCTCCGTGTACAGATAAGAATAGCACCCTTGGTATTAAAGTAATTATCATCCATTTTGGTATTGTTTGCTGCATCTCAGTGGAGAATTCAATGAATGAACATAATTAAGTTGTTGGTGTCTGAATCTATTTCTGTTTCACAGATATCAAATTTTATATATATATATATATATATGTATCTTTTTGTTTCTAGAGATAATACATGACCTCCTCTTTTCTTAATCTAGTGATTTATAAAGCAAAATAATCCACTGTGCAATATACAGGAAGTCTTGCTGCAAGATGTTGTTGAGTTTATGTGATAAGTTAAAGAAGATTATGTTATTTTTTGGCTTGATGAGAGAGCTCCTTGGCTGGTGGGATTGTACCAATTACATTTCAAAGAAGGAGGATTAAGGAAACTTTTCGCTAAAAGGAAGGAAAAGTAATGTTTCAAAATTTGTAACACTGATTATTTCTAAGCATTCTCCAGTAAGGACTTTAACTGTGAGACAGATTAAAGTATAGAGTTGATAAAGCAGAAGAAATTAACCCTTTGGGCCTAATTAACATTTTCTAGATTAGCATAATATTCTCCGCTGGGATGTCACTTCCTCTTTGGCTCTTTTTTAAATGAAACATCAAAGCTGAATTGGCTTGAAGATATCCCAAGTCTCCCAATTTAGTGAGAAGGATGCGGACCCCGCGGACCACCACCAGAGAAAATCAGTGAGGGGATAATGAGGAAGAGGAGGTGTCAAAAGCTCCAGAAGGTCCTGCATTGGGAGATTATTGCTCTAATGGCATTGCTTCAACAGCTCGTGCTGCCCAGTGAAGATTCATCCTTCAGTCATTCTTCGGACCAAAGAGAGTTGGTGTTACTGACCTCGTTGTTTTCTGTTGTGAGGACAGCAGGCAGCCTGCGTACCTTCAGGGATCTATTGAATTTTGAGAGAGCATTGGGGTCTGGTGTCACCGCTTCATCGAATTACACTGCTAACAGCTGGATTCATACTGACACTGGATGTATGTAGATGATGTGCTGTTTGTCTTACTCTGAGTCTTGTACTGCCTATCAGGGCTGGGATGATGTGTTTACTGACACGTCAGGGTCATCCAGCTCTGATATGATGGATATGATGCAGTTAAATGCATTCATCAATAATACAGTGGCTGTCTATGGGAAGCCCTTTTCCCAAAGTGGTCAAATTACATGCAAATGTGCATGATTATGGGCATGGTTGATTGACCTACATGGAGGCTCCAGGGCAAAAATGAGCTACTGGGCCTGTATGAACCCAACCCCCCCTAAAACTAGAATACTGATGCCTCTTTTTAAGACAGAGCCTCAAGATTAGGTGATAAAGAAGGATCAACCTTATGGCCCTTATCATGTCAGTTGTTGATGTGATGTTGAAGTGCAAATCCACACATTCCTAAACAATATTACAAGTAATGAAATTACCACAAACCAAATGCCACGCTGTAAACCTGGGGCTCTGGGGCTCTGTGCTGTAGAGGTGTTGGTATGTGGATTTTTGTAATTTTGAAGAAAACCAGACTAGTAGTTTCTCCTTTCTTCCAGTCTTTATGCTAAGCTAGGCTAATCACATTCTGACTTCAAGGACCAGTGTGTAGGATTTACTGGCATCTAGCAGTGAGGTTGCCTCCCTTTCAAGCATGTAGGAGAACCTATGGTGATATGAAAGGTCCTCTCTAGAGTCAGTGTTTGTCCATTCTGGGCTACTGTAGAAACATGGCGGTGCAACATGGTGGGCTCCGTAGAAGAGGACCCGCTCTCTATGTAGATATAAAGCACTCATTCTAAGGTAACACAACAATTCCTATTTTCACTGATTAAAACATACTTATGAATATTATATTCCGTTTCTGCCAAGTCCACTAAATCTACACACTCGTCCTTCAGCTCTTCTCATCCTTTGAACAGGAAGCAAACCAGAGTATTTACAAAATGTTGGACTATTCCTTTAACTACATCACACAGTCTTCATTTGCGGTTTTTGAGCAGCTTTCATGGAGAATGCGGGTTAATGCAGTGAAAAGCTCCAGACAAAAGTAGTAAGTGGACCTTGAGTTCAGATTTTTTTGTCACACTATGCATTCGAGGGGGTTGGGGGGAAAGCTGGTCCACCTGGTCAGGTTCCACTGGGCACCAGTGTAGCTCATTCATGCTACATCACAGAAGGCTAACTTCAGGGCTAACCACGTTCCCTTTAGTCAGCAAGTAAGACACAGGAACTTGACTTGGGTTTTGAGGAGCTGTAGCATTTATTCACCGACAAATAGCCTAAACTGTACATATGTTGCACTGCGTTCACAGCTATACTGCTAACATTAGGGCACAGACCAGCCCAGGACGAGTCGTAGCTGAAAACGGACTCAAAAGCCACCTCGTGTAATTGAACGGCTGCCTCCAGCTAACAGGCGACATTATCTGTGACAGTAGCCGCGTTGCAGGCATGTTAACAGGCAGGAGATACGCAGAGTGATCAGTTTGCTATGTGGTCTGGTAAAGGAGCGCACTTGATCTGAGGGGTGTACTATGAAGCAAGTTCAACATCATTGGGACTACATGTGGACCACAGTTTACCAAATATTTCAAGACTCCATCATTTGGCTCTTCTGCACAAAACAGACGGACTGCATTCTGCTTACTTCAGTCAGGAGGAGCTATGAAGAATATAAAGACCTTATCACAGCAAAAACAAACACTGTTGCTGCAAATAAGACAAGAGAGGAATGCGGGCATAAAATTGCTGATGGTGTAAATTCATAAGTTAATATATTTATTTTACCACTCAGTGCCTCCACATTCAGACGTCTGAAACTTTAAACTCAAGAAGTGCATTCAGGTCGGACTCTGTCCAGTAATGAAGGATCAGTGGAATCAAAGTGAAATTAATTTTATAGATTGAATATTATCTGAAGATAAATACCAATTGACTAATCAATATTTATTTTGTTCAAAGTATTTTTTCATTAGTTTTTTTTTTTTTTTACAATTTGAAATACAGTGATATATTTGAACAAAATCCAATCTCACTAGTAACCCTAACCTATTGCACCATTACAAATGTACAATATGACATCAAAACAATGGTTAGTGTGATAAAAGACTAATCAGTGTTCTAATAGCTGCAGTAGCAGCTGTTAAATGGACAAGTCAGGTGGTTATGAAAGTTGAAACTTGGAACATAACCTGCTTGGGACCAGGTTAAATTTGCAGCATAAGTTATCTAACCAGGGTTAGAGTTAGCCTGGCTGTAGGCTCAACATACCTCACTAACCCACTGATCTCGCCTTGTAGTGCACACCTCAGCCTATCAAACAACCAGAGCATGCAGCACTCTTTTTCAGGTCGTGGTAGGTCGCTGGTGGGGCCTGCTTTGGTTATTTTATAAATTGATGAAGTGCACATCTTAACCAGAGCACATTAAGAGAGTTAATTTGCCTTACTTGACGTTGCATGTCCTGCAATCTGACTATTGCACACGTCATGATGTCGATGCTGAAACAATACATCACCAATGGTAAAAGAAAAATAGAAATCCACACGTTTCAAGGATCAATATGAAGATTTTGAGAATAGACATTGGTGTGGAAAAAAAATTAATAAGATTGCACTAGTATTGATATTTTTATCTAGCCATTTATTATCATCCTTGGTTTCAAACTGAGAATTTCAATGGCCCATGATGTTTTTACTAAATTAATAAATTTTGGCGTGAAGGCAGTTGGATTGAAAAGCCACACAAAACCGGATAATCAGAAACTCCATCAGCCACCTCATGAAATGTTTAACCCTTCTAAGTACTCGCACCTTTGCGAAAAGCAAGTTTCTGTTACTTCTGTTTGACACTTGACAGCACAGCTAAAGCCTGAATCTAAACCCCTGACAGTAGTCGATGGCACATGGATTAAAGTACTCAGAAGGAGATACTGGTGGTGGGCGGTTGTGGGATTTCAACTTTTAGAAATCTCCTCCTCAAATCACTCGAGCCTGTCTGTGTTGATTCTGATAATAACTGACATGAGTGCGTGTTGTTTTCATCTGTCCTGTTTAGTCATTCATCCATAGATGTGTTGACTTAACATAACTTTTGGCTCTGATTTGAGCTCATTCACGTGGGACCGTGGAGTTACATATTCTAATTTAGTTAAAATCCCAGATGTTAGGGCCAGGCAGCCTGCCAAAAAAGCTTACTCAGAAAAAAAGAACACCTTTTATTTCTTGATGGAAAAAGAATCCTGTCATATTACTATCAATATTTAAGGCTCCAGTCATTTTGTGGTAAGGTTTTAAAAGCGTCCCCTGATTAAAGCAAGAGTGCAATAAAATCTAGATGGAGGTTTATTTGCTGTAACTGTGTAGAAGGCTGGCTTGCAGCAATAGCCGTCTTATATTAATGTAAGACAACTTGGATTCATCCTGCAGCAGATAGTTGACACAAGAACTTTTTCAAATAAAGTCTGAGGCATTAGGTGAAACTTTGTTAGCCTCCCAGTTCATCTCAGCAGGTGCTGCTGATTGCTCTGTGCCCATACAGAGCAGAGGCAAAGCAGATGAGTGGATCTAATTGTGGCTCTGCTGTGCTGTATGTCAGTAAGCCAGCAGATACCGCTGACTCCTGGCAATATTAATATCCCAGCACCTCCATTTATTTATTTAGTTCATCTCTTATTATATTCCTCAGGCCAAGACCTTATTGCTCACCTTTTTCCTCCCCCCCACCAGCCAAATGCGACTGGTGGCTGGCAGCCGTGCTACAATATGGCCTTGACACATTGACGCCAGGGCTGTTGATAAGGCAGGTCTCGTCTGTGTGCTGAGGACATAGCCATCTGCAGATTTCAGGGGCTGCTATCCATCTCAAGGTGAGAGATGAACCTCTCTGCTGCCAAGTCAAGGTCAACCTGATTGGTTGACAGAGGAGGATGTGAGCTGTTATGGAAGGAGGCGATTCTCCTTGTTCTAGCCTGCCAGCGAGCTTCGTGGTCCAGCTGGACGTTGCAGAGCTGTCTGCTGGGGCTCTGTGTGCAGTAATCAGCTGCTCTGGGAATCCAAGGTGCCGTCTCCTCCAGGTACATGATTGATGCAATTAGTCACAGACGAAAAATATCTCGTATAATTCACACTGTGATGTGAAACTGCACCGGGGATCAGTTTCTTGAATTTAGCTGTGATTTTATGACCTGAAAAACCCCCATCTAACTCCCCCACCCCATCATGCTGCACATTTGCAAATGAAAACATTTGGTACACAGAACGTGATCATGATATCCTTCCCTTGTATGGATAGATTGAATAGATAGGTAGTGGATTCTTCCCTGAGATAAATGCATAGTGTATTCCACCGTTGTGGTTTGAAATATAATTTGCGGTTTGAGTTTTTAAGAAGAGAGAAAAAAACAACTGTGTGCCAGAGCCAAGCGCATGATGTCACTTGGCTTATTTGACGAGTTAATTGAAAGCTGTGCTCTGTCTTCAGCTAGATTAAGTGCTGTAAATGACTGGTTACTGTCAGTGAACAGGACAAACGCACCAGCCGTTCACTTAACTGGAAAATCAGTCATCAGAGTTGCAAAGGAAATTGTTCCATCTCAAGAACGACGTTCACATAATTCTGTCATGTGCTCCATTTGCTTAATTTGATTCACATGTAACTAATTCATTATAATGCAAAAACAGCCTGCAGTTATCTGCTGTTGACTCGGTGAACATTCAGTATCAAATTGGAAATAAATAATTAAATATGGTCATTTTCATAGAGTATGTGCTGCAAGCATTGAGCAAAGCATCTACATAACGGCGTCTGTACAAGGTGGACATAAATTACAAAAAAGATGTCAAGATGTAGTATTTTCCTGCCTTCAGGAGTTGCTGATTTTTCTTTCTCTGGTTTCCTTGAGTGCTTCTGAAGTCAATTTAGTATATGGTCCCCCAAGAGCTCGTATAAGGAGCCTCGGGCAAATGTATGGAGCACTCCATGGAGAACCAGTGCAACTGACAGACTTCCGATAGGCAGCCGGCATAGAAACCCATTACAGCCGTCAGTCTGGCACTGGCAAAATCCATTATATGATCACCAAGATCAATCCATAAGGTAGCTTTTTTGATGTCTGCATTTGAAGCAGCCCAGGGTGATGGATGATTTTAGCCTCCGGTTTTCAGGAACCTGTTTGAAATTCTGCCTTTCTCACAGATTGGCCAGTCAATATGTTCTCAGAAGCTGAAGCTCCACATCAGTGGGTCTAGGTGGAGGCGCGACTGCTGCACTACTGGAGGAAGAGAAATGGAAACCGTAGATGTAGGTTTCCTGAGGTTCAGGAGATGGAGAACTCATTACCACTGCGTTCCTCAACAGACACCAGACTGTCCCTTCATTGAACAACTCCATTACACATAGCACTCTTAACATAAACATATTTTCTTCCCTGCAATGTATTGACATGACATGATAGATTGCCAATGAAAAGCTGCCATTCATCAAACCTGTACAAGCCTGTATTGCTGTAGGGAACAAACACACTGACAATATTTCTCAGCATGCTCATTGGAGGCAGCACGGGTCATTAGTTTCCCCAAATATCCATGACACTTTAGCAAGTCCCGTTCTATTTTTAGCTTAATGCATTTTACTGCAGTATAAGGTAATTCACATACATCTCCGGTAATGTAATTGAGCAGTGATGTACTGCATGTTGACTCCTGTGATTTAATGAGCTGTCACACTCCTTACAGATACACAGAGAAGCCTTCTTGCTTCTCGATGGAAAAGCTTCAAATCAGGCATGGCCATTAGTTCAGACTCTGACATTATCCGATGACTTCACATTGTTCAACAACCTAGGAAAAAAACCTTTCAAAAATCATTGTCCGGAGTAACTGCAGGAAATTGTTCACTGGAGATTACTAAGAATTCAGCGAGCACTGCCTGACTCTTCTAATGGCTTTTCGCAAGAATTGCTGCGCACCATAATCATTAACATTGAAATATCCCCAATCGCTGAGTGTGGAAAACCTATCAGCCACCGGAGTCGAACCCGCTTCTCCTGCGATGTGCATTGCCGTGCAGCGAACGACTGGTACGGCTCTCACCGCACTCTGTCTAATGACCCTACACAAATGAGCTAATGGGGATCCAGCACGATACCTCTGTCCTACCTCCCGGCTTCATCATCCATAGCTAATTGTCATAAGCTTAATGACCACCTAAATGAGCAAAATAGAATCTGGACATGTGTATATGCTCAGACAGAGTAGTGGGGTCGGTATGGATTTTCACACAAGAGGACATGGGTGATAGACAAACGGGTGCCAGGCGATACGACCAACTGGTCTGTGCTGTTTGGTTAGCCTGTCAAGCATCCCTTTGACACAATGTGTCTCCCGGTTTGATTATCTCCACCCCAGTGCCACGACAAGGCCGATCTTGATATTGTATTTCTCACCAGATAGCAGCTTTCCCCACGTTTCCAGCAGAACCATCCCCTTTGTGTTACGCATTGAACCAGAACCTGTTGCTATATTCAGTTTGCAGAGCTGGTCAGCCACAATCTCTAAAGCAATAGCAGTTATTTGTATTTGTTTGTGGTCCCTGTCCCATTTTCTGGCACACTGAACCAGAACTGAACCAATATGGTCCACTGCCAGGTGCCACCCAATGTTTTCTTTTACTTGGGTGTAATTCGATATAGTGCTATTCATCAGGGTTCATTCCCTCTCAGATCAGCAGGATTTATTGGAGGTTTCTTCTTCACCTTATTTCATACTTGGGAGCGCCGAGGGTGGCAAATGAGGATAATGTGCAATACTGCAAGAAGAGATTTTTACACCTGGCTTATCAAGAGCACCACAGACAGAGTTAGATGTTGTGATCAAACTAATAATCACATCTCAGTTTGACTGGAGAACAGTCAAAGTTATTGTTTTCCCCCAGTACACCCCCAAGGTTATTATTAGCTGGATGTTAACATTTTGTACATTTCCAGATTACACACCCACATGCAGCTAGATCAGTGTTGTTTATAGGCAGTGCAGTGGTAATCATATTAAAGGAATATTTGAGTTGCACCATCTTTTAGCCATAATTACAATCATTAAGCACTTTTGATACAATGCATGCACAGAGAGAGAGAAGAAATGAGAGGAGCAGACAAACAAAATCACTCCTCTTTCTGTACTTTGGCGTGCCAATTAGCATATGATAATTAGTTATGGACAATTGGCCTCCTGGATGGTTTCATTAAAAAGTATCACACTGGGACCTCATTAGTACGCTAATATAAGGGGAACTGTTAGACCTGGTTTACTCTGGTGGATGGATCTCGTTTAAACTGGAGCAGTGTGATCAAGGCCTCAGACGTTTGAAGTCTCATGTAATGGGTGTCAAGTGGTGCAGTTGATTTGTTCACGTCTTAACTTGTTTTTGAGGTTTTATGAATACCTGAGCGTTATGCAAAGTGTTTACAGAATGTTCATCATGTGCTCAGTATCCCCAGGTGTGTAATTATTCACGCTGAATTGATTGATTGCGGCCACCTTGATAAGCAGAGCCAGCAGAAGACAACAACACCCAAAAAAATGGTGCTAATTTGAAAGAAGTCAAACATAATGCCTCCAAATCCCCCTGCTGCTTTTAGCAACTGTCATTGACAGGAAAGGTTACTGTCGCCCGTTGCCAGCGAAGGAGAATGTGGAGGGGGAGGGAGAGGAGTCTCCCTGGATCTTATCAGAGCAGCCCATCCAGTACGGCGTTCCACTTCCCTGCCCTCTCCTCCCCGGGTCTCTACTGAGCCTCTGACAGCTCCAGGTTGTTTCACAATAAACCAGAGGAAGGCTGCATAGGAGCCTACTGCGAGGATAAAGAGCAAGGGCCGCACTCTATCTGCTTTTCATGAACTCATCTATTGCAGCCCTTGGAGGGGAAGTAAGCTTTTGTCAGGAGGATCCATTCTTCAGATCACAAAGCAGATTCAAGCTTCCTTCCTTTCCTTGCTGCCAAACAAATGCTTCATGTAGATGAACTCAGCTAATCTTCCCCAAACCTCCCTCACCACCTCCCCTCTGAGTTTGAGCAGGGAGAGTTACAAATAAAGTCAGGTAGTGAGATGGAGACAGTGTTGGCAGGACTTCCTAACAAGATTTGTTTCATAACAGGGAAGGGAGTTGAGCTGCGAGATGAATTATTGATATGAACTCGGCGGTGACCTGCTACAGATCAGGGCGCAAAAGTTCACTGCTGCAAATCCCTGACAGCACTCATTATAAGACTGAGGCAGCTGCAGCAATATGTCCCTCAGTACCTTTGTTGCTGTCCTCAAGGAATAGCTCTTCAAATGTTATTGGGTGCCAGATGGTAAAACCACAGTGTGACAACAGGTGTCAAAAGCTAAAGCCGCTAGAAAACAGTGAACTCTGTAGTGCAAATTGCTCTACAAAAGCTGAACCTGAATGTATAATCACACTTGTGGAGGTGATTTCCTCTGAGATTTAAGCTACTTGAAGAAGCAACACAGTGTTCTGCAAAATCCTCGAGTATCTATCTCCAAAAAGGAAACTGCATGGTAGAAAAAAATTGTCTTATTTTTCACAATTCTTTGACTTCTTTCATTTCATCTGTGTCATCTAAGTCACAGAGGTAGCTCGCATGAAACAGTTTATTCATTTTCTTTACTGAGCACATATCGTCCACTGCTTCAGGTTTTGCAGCGATGCCGTCGACCTCGGCTCCTCTGGTGAGCGCTGAGAGTGTTTAACTGGGAACATAGCACCTCCAACTAATAATCACATTCTCTGTGATGAAATGGCAACAGCCGCATGGAGAGTGTCATTATTCAAACTAATACAGTGGATGCATACTCGGTAATAATAACCTGAAGCCCTGCCAAGATCTGACTGAGCAGAGCAGCAGAAGACAATGGCATCTATCATATTAATTTCAGATAATTGTCTATACTTATTAAGTCACCAGGACTGGGACTGCGGCTGGCTGAATCTAATTGTCTACCTTAATTACCATTGGATATGCTTTGTGCAGCCGAGCTGGACATGATAAAGCAGGGAATGTAGAGGAGGGTATTTGGGAACCCAAGCTCAAGGCAACAGTGACAGAAAGTGCAACACAGCCATTCATAACAGCAAGTGCTGCACATGGAGTAAAAGTGGTTGCCAGAGCTGCGCATAATGAAAGTCATGAATAAAATCCATACACGCACTGTGGGGGATGCTATACTGGAAATACAAAAGACACATTGTGTGTGATCTCCACATACCTTATGTTGTGAATAATTTGAACAGCTAATTTTTAGGGCTGGTGGACCGGTCATGTAGTTGGTCCAATGATTGCTGTATTACTTTCATAAGGAGAAAAAAAAGCCCTCCAGGATTAATCCATTATTTCCTGCGGTGGGAGGGACGGACTAACAAATGCAGAACACCCCCGCTGTTTTCACAACTTTGAATTCGCTCAAACTAATGGAGGCTGCTGGGTCTAACTGTAGGGGAGAGCGGGGTAAATAGAGCCACCCCCTTTATCCAGGTAACCACATACAAAAGTAATCATGTGACCACAAATTAAGGAAGTACAGTTCACATTACTCAATCCACGCACATGGAGAGAGTCGGTCAGCAAAACAGAGCAAATAAAATGATATTTGTCATGCCAAGTGAATGTTACTTTAGTTATTAGTCTAATTAAAATAGATACATTTTAGACATTATTACATGTTAATTGAAGTCAGCGTAAGCTACAAAACAAGCTCATAAACTCTGAGCCACTATGTGAAACAGTTTTGTCATAATGGAGGTTGTGGGGTAAAACGTGCCGGTGATGTCGAGGCAACATCTGATATTCTAGAGACTACAGACACTGTTCATGTTTGATACAATGTTGATGAATAAATACCTGATTGTTGACTAATGTTAAGTTGAAGCCACACACAGACATGCTGTACATACAGACAGGTGACAAATTAAAGGAAAAGCCAACATAAAGCGTCTTAGTGAGGTGTTGAACCACCAGAACAGCATCAGTAAACCTCGGCTTTGATTCTACAGTCTGAACTCTTCTGGAGGGATGAACATCATTCTTCCACATGATATTCCCTCATCTGGTGTTTTGATGACGGTGGTGGAGAACGCTGTCGCTGCCCTCACTGTAGGGGTCCAGCATTCAGACCAGTTTTTCCTTTAATTTGTCATCTGTCTGTAAACACAAAAGCACATTTACACACTCGTTCTCTCTGTATCGAACACACAAAGATCACACTTTAATCTATAGTGGAAATGTTGAGGTAACATGTTGAACAACAGCACACAAACATATCATTTTACTTAAAAGTTTGAGTTTTTGCCTTTGTTAAATTGATGGCATTAATAAAGTTCAAAATGATCTCAAATTTGTTTTGTGTAATTTTTATATCAGTATTTAATGGTAGCACTATTTACCCCATCTCCATGCTCATTGTACCCCTGCCTCGGGGTAAGTTGTGCCATAGGACTAACTTTTTTTGATGGGTCATCGTCCTAAAACCACAATAATTAGATAAATTGTTTTAATTTCTATGGGTTCACAACAACCTGAGGTTTATATAGTAACTATTATTTGAAACAAATACACTTTCATTTTGCAGTAAAATCATCAAATGTTCTCCCCGACTCAACGTTTACTGAGCATTTACTGAATCAGTGTTCAGTGTAATTATAACAAAGAGAACCCCTGCCAGGATAAATAACGCCAAATATCCATTCATCTGGAAATCAATAGCGTTTGGGAGCCTAAACGTGAGTTAACCTCTGTGTCGTTGCCTGAGAAACTCCTGGTAGTGTATCTCCGTTAAGGAATAGGGCGTAATAGTGTGTAATGTTTGTGCGTAGTAGGTGAGTGAGTGTTTGAGTGAGAGAGCGAGCAGCAGAAAAGTGACAGTGAATGTGAGCGAAGTAGAGGAGAAAGTAAATGTACAGTACAGACAACACTGTGGTAGTTCATAACTGCTGCAGAAAGGTCACGTCTGTTGCTGGAAAAGTGAAGAGGGTCAGCTCCATAGTTAGCAACAATGGGTTAGCCTAAACAGAGAAACTCTGTCCCGTAACTTCCCTTATTGGCATCACAGACTTGCTTTCAGTTTTCCCTCCAAATGAAGAGGTTTAGGTAATCTGACTGCTCGTGTTTCTTGCCCCGATGGGCAACTTTGTTCCAGTGATGTTCTCATGTTCCCAGATCTCAGAAATGACATGAATGAGTGTGATATTATGGCTAAAACCACATAATTAAGACCCGAATGGTGCTCAATCAGAATTACCCTTTAAGTCACCTGTTATTATTAGCTATTCATTTCTTTTCCTTTAAATATAATATAATATTTGTAAGTGACTACCTCAGGACTCACGTCAAATATAGTTTTAATGTATTTCTGCTTCTCTTAAAGTATCCTTTCCACCATGTTTCTCATGAAAAAGTATTTTTTTTTTAGGACAGGGATTTTGATTTCTTCCCCACAGAAACACACCCAATTTACTTGGCAGTCAAACATGCACCCCCATTAACCTGCCTTCCTGTGGCTCCCGATGGAGGGGGTGGGGGGGGGGGGAGCCCCCAGTCGCTGGTCAGACCGAGGAATGTGAAGGCATCAAGATAATTAAAGTTTCATTCACAGCCAACATGCAACCTGCTTATGAGCAGACTCTGAAAAGCTCTTTGAGGAAAGCGCTGTGCTGTGATAGTCCAAATGGGCTTTTCTTGTTTCTTAAAATCCTCCGGCTCTCAGGTGCTTTGGCTTTGAGGAGATTTGTGCAGATGCACCAGGACGTACAGCACTTGCATCTTTGCTCCGTCTTCGTGACTTCTTTGCTTCAAGGCATTTCGGAATCTGGATCTTTTGGGCGTTTTTTTCTCGCCACACAATTGGCTTTGTGTCTGTACTTTTGGATTCTTTGAAATGATATCACTATTCACCTCAGATATGATCCATGTATTATACTGGAGAACTTAAAAGCTATCTAAAACTGCCTGGCTTCTAACATAGAGTCCTGAGGTATGACTCCTCTGTGCATTGAAAAAAGAAACCAGATTTCTTTAAAAGTATCATTTATTCTATAGAGTGCTTTTCACAGAAGGTTGCTGCACCATGCGCACATTACTTTGACTGTATCATGTAGATTAAATCAGCAACCGATCTGACACTTTCCTGCCGCTGAACTAGACCGATACACCAAATCCCAGATGAGAGTCTCAAATTATCATACAGATTGAAGTGATTTCCGGTGTGTGATTCCTCTGGTTTCCAGTACTTCAGCTGGAGGCAGGAGGTCTGGCTACCTTGAATAGCTGATGATCAACGGAAAGATGCAGAGCTGCCGGAGGAGAGTCCCAGCAGGCTGCTGGACTTCAGCCTGAATGGATTTTTCGGTGGTCGGGGTGATCTGGGCAGTGGCAGTTATGCAAGGCTCATTGGTGGTCACTGACCAGATGTTGGGACATTACAGGCAATGAATAACTAATGAGGCCAGGAATCACCTCATCCTTAATGTTACAAGGGAGAAAATGAGTTTTTGTGATTATTTTATTGAAGTTCCAAGACTGTGACAATATATACGATATATTTCTAGCTGGTTGCTCTTCTGTTTGTGGATATTGACCGTTCAGCCCAATCGAACGACAACTTATACATACTTAATACATACAACTTATAGATTTTTGTCATTGAACATAACCTGGGCCTTTGCACAATCATCCAATACCTATGTTCTTGTTTTGCATATGTGAGGTCTTGTTGCCCCTAACCCTAAATACTCACCAAACTCCTACCGTCTAAATCCATCCAAATGTATTTTTATTCACTGATGTGCTTTCACCATGCTCACATTTCCCTCACATCTAAAAACATACGTTTGTGGTTTTGCAGCCCCGACTGTATTTTGTCTCATATTTTGAGGCTTCTTCTTGATAATTGGTCAGAAATGCTCCTATTGTCTCCCAATAAATGACCTGTTTTTATGCACTTCCATCAGCTCTGTTGCATATCTCTCTTTAGGGATCCGTACTCATGGTTCTCAGTCTCAGGCCTTTGGTCTGTAAACAGAATGTAGCACAGCAGCAGTACAATAGCAGCTAGCAAAGGAAATAATATGTGTTGTACATCGCCATGACAGCAACAGATATACAGTATCTGCAGATATTTGTTGCACAGTGAGATGTGAATAGAAGGATGCTGTGGTATATGACATCTACTATTTAGCCAAAGCTCCTAACTGGACATGATGAGAGCATCTACATTTTTAGTGTGGTGTTCCCAGAGGAAAGTGAACCTATAACCCTGGAAATGTCTCCATCCATTTCACTACACTGTTGTGCGAATATATTCCAGTTAATTGAATCTGATACAAGTCTATCATCATGTACAGTAAAGTCACTTTATCTAACCTTGACATGAAAAGCGTTGCTTGGGATTTCTCCCAGTGGAATTAATCTGCTACTGGCCGTCCTTTTGTCCCTGCAGTGATAATATAATGAAGAATGAGATGGTGACAATATTTTGACATTCATCTGTGTGGCTGTAATCAGCGCTGAATCAATATCTCATCTGTTATCGTTTCATTCAACGCCCTCTCCACAGAGGGTCGGCCTCTGTTGCAACATCAGTCTTTCATCAAAGCATCGGGGCTCCAGAGATCTCTATCTGCTGAATCCTGAGCAGACAAAGATGCCCTTGGTGACAAAAAAAAGGCAAAATCACAGCTATGAATCACTTCAGTATGAACTGGAATTTGGGTGGTGCACCAGCCAGGTTCATATCTAAGCCGTTGAGTCACCATGACCACATCCTCCCTCTCTTTTCCTTTGTGTTTTTCTTTTTTACTCTGATGGCCGTCCAGCTCTGTGGCAGCTCTGCTCCCCAAAGACCGCGGGGAGGCCAAGTCGGAGGCGGCAATTAAACGGCCATGCTTGGTTTATTTATTTTCTGCAGAGATTACAGCAGGCGTCCTTCAGATTTCCCTGTCCTCCGTGCCGACTCCCCTGACAGTAATTCAGATGATGCGTGTAAAATATCCCCCTCGACCCCTTTTCCCCGACCATCTTTAAAACAGGACCAGTCATGCAGGGACTACATGTCGACTTGTTTTGCATAGTCTGAGCAAGCAGCAGAAGGGTATTTTCCAAGACACAGGAGCTATTGGACATGATTTACGTAACGTCTTGCCAAAAAGCCAATGACAAAAGCCCCGACTTCATTCAGAACACTTTGGAGATTAAGTGCTCTCAATTTTGGTGCCATCTTCATTCCCACTTGTCATGTATTGTTGAACGGAGGGAGGGCTCTCGTGCCCTCAATGTAGTATAGCTTTTGGCTCGCTTTGTGGAATTATTTACTCACGGTTAATTCCTACTTCTGTGAAAAATGTTTCCATGCCAGCATTTGTCTGTATATTCTTCCTGAGTATTCCCAGGGCATGAACAAAGGAGTGTGATGAAACAAAAAGTTTATTCAATGCAAAGACATCTTTCCCTGTGAGAGCACACTACAGCGATGAAGACGTTGCACTAGATATAAATACTCAAGGACTGGTGGGGGTGGAACACGCTTCCGTCAGCCAATTCATGTGGCTCCTCTTGGCTAGATTTCCTTTCTTTAAATTATGTCCTGACTCTTTTACATATGCACATAATTAATCCTTCTTTCCCGATGCTGGGACCTCTCGCCCGAGGTGACGTGTGTGTTTTTTTTAATCCTCACAAACCCAGACATTTCGCTCTTGACACCCGTGACAGCCTTTTCTTTTGCATATTCTCCTCAAACAGGAAACAGACAACTATATCCTCAGCACTATTTTAGGGTCTATTGCTAATGCTGTTAATCTTCCTCTTAGATGGGATATGAGCATATTTGTCTTTTTCTCTGAGTTGGAGAGCTGATCTGGGATCAGTGTGGCCTTTCAAGTTATGAATGAATTACTCGGGGGGACGTAGTGAGTCAGCACTTTAAGTTTCAGACACTTAATGCCTGATTTACTGAGAAGTCTCAGTGGTATAGTGACTGTGATGACCACTGCTCTCATTTCTCAGATTAACATATGCATAAGACAGCCAGATATCTCATTTATGAGCTTTACAAATATCAGTCTAACATGTAACCTCGCCACCTGCTGAGCCAGTCTCCCTGTGATTTGAACATGCTTTGAAAGGTGTTTACTTAGGAAGCCACATTAAATGGCCCATTGCCTTGCTTTTATGTTAATGGTGAGAGTGATCATAATAATAGCTTCAATATTTGAAATGACGGATGCCGTTGGGACCACCACAAGTGGCTAGCTAATTAGACAAGCTTCTTCCTCGCACCTCATTTTGTACCTTTGACAAAGTTAGATAGGAGCGTGTCAAGTGGAAATGAAATAGAGAATTGCTCATTAAAAGTGAACCCAGTCAAAGGGAACGTAACTACAACATAACTAATTCACTTGAGGACTTAATGGAGGACTTAATCATGCAGCCTTACCAACATGCATGTTCACGTGGGAGCCTTTTATCAGCGCACCGTGAGGCTAGACAAGTGGATAAAACACTTTTTCAGCAAACAACACTGACATTAACACTTCTTTAAACCTATCTGTGCAGATTGAATGCGTGGAGAGAAGAGAGAAAGGAACATGAAGGGGAACAGAGCACATTTAATTACCCTGAGCATCCATGTGGTGTAATAGCCGCCTGCTGTTCAAACAACTAGCAGAGCCTCTTCAGCCTCCCCACAATGAAAGCTGCTGACACTGCAGCTTTGCCCCCATCTTATAGTGTCTGCCCTCAATCTCTCTCTTGATCAGGAACTTCACAGAAAACTTGCAAACTTATGCATTTTTTTCAGAGCCTCCAACAAGAGAGGATAGCCCAGGATATGCCAAGTCAATCTGACAGTAAATGAAGCCAGGAAGCTTGAATTCATCTGGATGGTAGCTTGGCTTAAATGCTAGTTTTTCCCCATTTCTTTTATCACATTAACAACACTAGCTGTAATGCTGTTTGTGAGACAGCTGAAAGATTAATAATTCCAGAGTACTACAACTTCCTCTCAGGAAATAAGAAGTACATTTTTTCTTTATATGGTGATGTTGTATTACTGGCAGTGAGCTTTTCCTTCAAGCTAACAGATAGCTAATGGTAAGACAAGCCCTCTCAGTTCTCCTCAACAGATAACTGGAAAGCTGCATTTAAGACGTTCGACCTTGAGAAGCCTTTGGCTCATTTACCGTGGTCAAGAACATTCTAGGAGCCTTTCAAAGTCAATTGAGTTTCCACTGAAGAGTTAGGCGAGTCCTGCTCCCAGCTCAATCTCCAAGGCTATTTTTATCCATCCGACTGACAGATCAAGTAGCACTGATCAGCACACCTGCTTCTTTGTGCTGAGGGGGAGAGGGAGCAAAAACTGGAGCTCATACATCAATGTGTCACAGGCCAGGACTGTCCAACGGGCCCTTGGGAGCAAACTCCCACCGCTGTGTCGTGACCGGAGACCCACCCAGACTGGACTGGCCTCAATGCCACTTACAAAATAAACTTCTTATGTCTATGAATTCGAGGGTGGGCCAAGTGTTAGCTGCTAGCTTAGCCGCATGGTTATTTTATAGGCAGAATTTGAAAAGTAAATGAAAAAACAAGGCGCCCCAGGAGGCTGACGTAGTTTAGATATATTAAGCCTTCTCAAAAGTATTCCCACAACCTTGCCCCACAAACCTGTGTAGAGTATTATCCATCATCCCTGTTGAGATTTCCACCCTCTACCCTCCGTCCCTCAGTTTGCTGGCAGTGGAGAGTACTCGAGAGTTGTCTGACATGCAGTATTTACGTTGTATGTGTCTTCCTTGAAGGAGCGAGAGCAGCAGCTTGTCAAAGCGTGGCAAACATTTCAAGCAAGCCGTGATAGCCATTGAAACAGCGGCGGCCGTTTCTGAAGAGTGATATGACAGTAGCAGTGCGCAAGTCTGACAGAGGACTTCTGACTCCAGTCCCTGCTGGGCAGGTGAAGCCTTCTAATTGGGACAGCAGCAGAGAGGCAGCGTTGGTATAGACCTCCAGAGGCCTTGTCACACCACAGCTGAGTGCTGATGGTACAAATGTTACAGTGGACCAGGCAGGATGGAGCAACAAGGTCTTTCAAAGGGTCGCATGAGAGTACTACCTCCTAGTCCTGTTTACTGCCTCAGGCTCAACACTTTTTTTTTTTTTTGGGAGTAGATTTTTAAATTGGGAGTCATTTGTCAGTCTTGAGGCTATGATGTGTTTCTAATGTTACTAACATGTTTTTTCTCTTTTCTTTGCTATGTGCTGGGCTCTGTGTCATCACCCACTGGTTCGTCAATTAGGTGAGTAAACCCTCCCAGATACTGCTGTTAATGCTACATTTCACCATAATGCTTTATGTTTAAGATGAAAGTCCTCATAAAAAAAGATGTATTAAATCTAATCATCTCAGGAGACGTAGAAAGAAAACTCTCCGATATTTGAGATTTTGCTTCATCATGGTAGCTCAGAACTCCAAACAACAGAATAATCTCATTGAAACTGTAAGAATTACATTTTAGACCAAACAACAGGTTTACCTCATCTTCATTCTGTCAAAGACATACAACATCATGTTGCTTTGATTGCCAAAGGCAGGCTGTGGGCGATATTCCACAGTGAAGACCTCAACAGCTGAGTAGAAATGACTCCAAAACCAAATGTGGCTCTTCAGCATAATGTTCTCCCCCCCCCCTTGTTGATGTGTGAGTGTACATCAGAAGCAATGCATGGATTCCTCCATCATGGCAGTCACTGTCTCTTTCCTGTGCCTGTTTCCTCGTGCTGAGGTCAGACTATCACCTCTCAGCTGACCTCTTATACTTCCTCCAATAAAGCTCAGTGTGGACAGCTCTAAAACCTCCCCATGGTCCCCCTCTCCCCCCTCTCCCCCCTCTCCCCCCTCTCCTCCTCCTCCTCCTCCTCCTCCTCCTCCTCCTGCTGCTGCTCTGTTGTTGTTGTTCGTCCTGATGTATTGGTCTAATAATCAGTGCCACCAAACAAACCAAGAATATATTGTGAGACAGTTGGTGGTGTCTTGGGAGAATTCTCTTTATAGTGGTGACTACATTACATACTATTGAAACATGCACCTTGAGGCTTGTTGCTTTGCGATGGACTCGGGAGGACTTATAAATCTGCTGGTGTAATATTCTTCAGCTCTGTTGACAATAGTAGATTAACACCTGATCTTAAATCTACTGTGTGTCCGCTCTGTTCAGGATTTAACCTCTACCTGTGAATACTACGTTCTTCTTCAGTGAAAGGAGGAAATGCTGCTGCTTTGTGGGGTTGCTGTGTGTGTGTGTGTGTGTGTGATTGGTTGAGAGTCGACTGTACCAAGTAGCTAAACTGTCACCACTAACACTGGCACAGATTTCTGATTACTCTGAGAGAACAGAACAGCATATTGGCCTTTTGCTGCATTGGGGATTTGGCTCATAGAGACGGTTTGATGAATGTCTTGACACATCTGTGACCATTATTTTAGAACACTCCAGAAAAATCAATAGTGTTTGCTCCGGCTGCCTGAGGCAATGATATCCATGAATGCTTTATTTACCTCTTTATGCGTGAAGATTTGAAGCACTATTCAGTGTTGACTAATGAATGAACTGCCTTGCCAAACACTCCAGCTATGGCACACAAGAGTATCTAATCGCTTCCAAATGTCACTCTGGCTGTCTCCCATTCATATTCCATTCAGCCTCCACCTCATCAATAATAGGTAAGGAGTGAGCTCAGTGGAGACGCAGCGGGAGGAATATGTGTCCCTGTGCCCCTGTGAGGGCCCGTGGAGGCCTGGAGGCCAGGGGCCTCGTCTTCTCCTCCTGTTTCTCAGAGTTAATGAGGCAGATGTCAGTTAGGCCAAAGGAGCTCCTCCTCGGTGCATTGAGTTTAGAACCAAATCAGGGCCCACCTCTATAATTGGCACCTGATGTGTCGGATGAGCTCGGTACGCTGACATTCATTACACTTAATAATGCACTCTAGGCTCCATGCACCGCTCTCTAACCAGCTGTCTGCTCACAAACCTAATGCCATTAGGCTTCAAAGCCCGAGTGTCAAGCATTGCTTTTGACACAAGTCCTCTGCGGTGGAGGAGCATGCAGGCGCAAGCTATTTGTCCACCAGGCTGTCTCGTCCGCTTGGCTGTCCATCACTCCACTGAGCTGGAGAGAGCCATGTTCAGCTGAAGAGTGATTTCCTCCAGCCTCATGTAGATATACCCAGGGTACAGGCAGCATTTTCAGAAGAATGTATGATTATAGCTGGCTGTCATGTGGGCAACATCAAGACAGCCTTATCTGGCTGAACCTTGCTGTCATCAGGTGTGCTGCTAGTGAGCCATGCTGGCTCCTGCTGCCAATCAGAGCCCGGCGGACCCATGTCCCTGCCAGGACGCCGTTGCATATGCCGAACTCTGAACACTCTGCTGGCATAGTGGACCGGGCTGTCCTCTTCAATCAGGCTTGAGTTCCCCGGTATTGCTGCGTGTGCAGGAAGCGTGTCTGGGGAGAGCAAAACTCCTTCAGCTCAAGGATCACAGGCCCCGCTCTGCTGGAAAAAAACACAACTGTCTCCGATTCTGCCCCTTCCACACTTTCCTGGCAGGGCATGCAGAGTGGATCGTGTGTTAATAGTGTTACTTGCATGAAACATATGTGTAGCTTCCTGCATTGTTTAATCCTTGAAGGTATGAATAGTTTATTTAGTGCTGCTTGTAAGTACTTTATCTATCCTGAAACTGAAAGAGCAGAATTGCAAAGACTTCTGGGTTTGCATTTTGCAAAGAATGTCAGGGGGCATGATGGGTGCCCCCCCCTACCTGAAGCCTAAACAGAGTGATGATGCGTTGAGGCATACAGACAGACAGAGGCAGGATTCCAGGAGTCTGCTGAAGGGATTCAGAGAGGCAGGAATGCACCCTGTCGTGCCTCATGGAGGAGTTGAGAAGGGGGAAGAACTAGTAACCTAAACCAGCACCGATATTTTCCTCGTCCTTTATGAGCCTGCAAAATAAATGCACTGAAGGAAACCGGGACTTCCAGTGGAGATAAAGGTCTGCCCTGCAGTAGATCCTGCCAGCTTGAGCATCTTTGCTGTATTATACATCAATAGATTACAAGTGAATATACTGCAAAACATAAATAAATGTTGGAAATGAACAACAAACACAATGAGACTCCTACTTGCTCTTCTTGTAGTGACAACATCAGTAACTGATCATTTGGTGCCAGAAGCCAGAAACAAGCTGCGTCTTTGTATCCGTATGTCTGGAGGCAGTGTGAGGCTGCTCTGCAGCTGCATGAGCTGAAACTTCTGACTGTCTGCTGAGTCTGACCAGACACTGATTCACTGTCACCCAGATCACTCACCATCACCCACTGTATGAGCACTGGGGATGGATTTACAAAACAGGTGTTTGACTGTACGTGTGTGTGTGTGTGTGTGTGTGTGTGTGTTTGTGAATATCCATGTTCATGTGAGGGGTGTGTGATATGATGATATTAGATCATGAACGATTAAAATGTCTCCACCATCTGCCTTTATAGAGAGATCGTTGGTATCAGTTCAGCTCTGTGACAGAGCGCGTTTTGCTAGCAGGAGGCTAATGGCTAACAGCACTGAGGTGGTCCAATCTGCTGGAGAAAATGACCTCAAGCAAAAGGATTGTGGGTAAAAACAAGCTCACAGCAGAGCAAACTATCTGCACGTTTGACATCAGGAGCCCAAACTCTTTGTTTTTAACAGTAAATGCTACAAATGTCGGGCCTCTTTGTTAGCCTGCCACCGCTGTCTGAGCATCATCCGCTCACCAGTTAGCTCACAGACTCGGTGCTCGGTAGCATGTTTGTGAAATCTACAGCAGTTTTAATGTCCTGCTGCATATCATGTTCAACTGACATTTAGTGGTTAGCTCGTCTGCTGACTGGTAGCACTACTAGTGTGATGTCAGCTCGGCTGTACTGTGCTGGTTCACATCCTGCTAGTTATCCAAAACCACAAACTAACGCTTCTACACATCAACTGTTAAAACCGCCACAGTACTTTCTGTTTTTTCACAACCTGGAGGCAGCGGAAACAAACTGTAACCACAACAATGACGTATTAACATTCTGAATGTTAGCAGACACTGAAATACTGAACGTTAGCATTCAGCTGAACTCGTGTTTTTGGGGACATGACAAATGTAAGTCTTAAAGATATGTGGCTCTTTAATTGATAAATACTCCTCTATGTTCACCAGCTAGTTGCTAACTCTGCAGGAAGCATGCAGCATGTTTCACAGCTGAAAACAGATGCTGCTGCATCTGGAACTGAGGTTGATTGGAGAGTAAAAGTTTTGGGCCATAAAACCAAAACAATACAAAAAAATATGCTAAAAGGCGTCATAAAGTTTAGAAGAACGACGGAGTCTACGAGTGAGACCTTTCACATTACACTTATTTATTTGGTCCATTGTAAATGTAAACATATTGATTAGTGTAGCTTTAAATCCACCTGATTTCTGGTATCTGAATCATGCGTCGGAAACAACTCTAGATTTTTGTGTATTTCTTTATTTCACTAAAGATACATTTGTGGTTGTATTTTACACAGTAATTAAGATAGCTGATGGTCTGTATGACAGGTGGTAATATTGAGATGATGCACACCGTGTGAACTCACTAAATATGAAGGCAGGTCATTATGAAATGACTTGTAACTTGTAGCGTATTGTTAACTGTGAAATTAGGATCTAATGATATTCAATGATATTCATTTAGCCCTTCCATAACGCAGCTTCATGTGTTTCGGCCAACAAGAGAACCAAATGAATGCAAGACTATGATCATTCTCATTTTTGGATTGTGCAACGATGGTTTGCAATCACACAGTGTGATCATCAACAAGCTGACAGAGAAAACACCTGACATTACAGTGATGTATAAGGTATTTATTCATTATAGAGGGAGAGTGTTAAATGATAGCTGAGTGTCTTGCAGTAGTTGGATTGTCAAGAGAAAGAAATGGGATGCATATTGAACTGCACAATAAAGGCTGTCAGTAAATTCTGGGCAAAGTAGAGCAAGTGAGACAAAGCAGAGATGAGAGGCGTAGATAATGACTGGTGTTGTTTTATTCATCTGCGAGAATGAATGCTGACCAGTGTTTGTTTGTGTTGAACTCATTGTGTTTGCAGTCAGAACTGTGAATCTGTGAGTATGTAATTAATTCCCTTCTGACTGCCAGCCAGCGTTGGCTCCTGACGTACACGGAGGAAAATGGAGTCTGGTCTGCGCTGTCAACACAGCACAACAGTTGTTTAGGTGACTCCCTGAACCCTTTTGGAAAAAGACCCAATGAAGTGCATTTTCCAGACTTCACAGCTAAAAGATTTATTTTTATAGGAGGAAATAAGTTCTGCTTCTCTTCGCTGCTGAGCCACTGTGAGTTCACATATACACAGTTCAGTTTTTATATTGATAATCAGTTTCTCATATTCACATCATCAAATGTCACTATACCTGTTTCATACATCAAAAAAAAACAAGAAAATTGCAATTAAAGTTTAAAAAGACAGATTATGCAACAGTGTAACTAGATTGTGTAACAAATCTTTGATGTTTAATATCTGAGATCTTACTTCACTCACATGTTACAAATATCACATCCAAGGATACCGAGTCAATACTGGCAGAGAAAGATCGTCCCAGGTTGTTTCAGAGAGAAGAAACTTCTCATGAAAGAGCTGTGAGCTTTAATAAAATATGATGCACACCTGTTCATTTTCCACGCTGTTTTAACCAGCTCCGCTCCGCGCTGCACAACATAGAACATTATGGATGGAGTGAATGTGTCTTTCTTATTGTTCCTTCAGTTGGATGTTTGAGCTCCGCTGTGCACAGTCTGACACCAGAAGGCTGTTTTCACATTCATCTTCTGGGAAAGTTGTGATATCACAACTAGTTTTGAAGTAATCGTGGAGACAACTCGGATCCAGCTGTTCAACTTTTGAAATGAAAACTTTTTTTTATATTCATATATTCTGAAATTTTCAGTGTGGGAGAAGGAGTAGATGTAAGAATTTTTAATGAGGTAACTGAACTTTTTTTGGTGTTTAAACCATCTCAGACACAAATGTCTGGAGTCTGGAGGGGATCTTTAACTTCTTGGGTCTGTCTTTAGCCACATTAGCGGTGGGGCTGTAATTAGTAGGGCTGTAGTCAACCAAAGAACATCTTGGTTGACTGAAATCGTACATAATCTTCAATTAATCGATTAGTCGCGGGTGGGCGGCGGGGAAGCATTAAAAAATTATTAATTATAATTATTTTTGGCCTCGTTGTTATAATTATAGAATAAACACTGAGTCAGTAAACGTTCAGTACGTTCAGTAAACGTTCAGTAAACGTTCAGTACATTAATTAATTACTTAATTAATAACATTTTATTGATCTGATTCACCGGCTTTCTTGCTACCAGCGCTCTCTCTCTTCATTCACTCTCTAGCTCGCTCAACCACAGCTGCTCTCTCTCTCTTTTTCTCTGGTCTTTTTTAAAAGTGAGTCGCGAAGCCGACAGCAAAGTCTTCTTTACTTGTAACATTATCGAACAAAGAGAAATGTCCTCCCCTCGTCCTAATGACGTCTTTGTCCTCCATCATGGCAGAGTTAACAACTCTGATAAGCCTGATCTCCGGCTGTGATCAGCCACCAAAGACGTTTTTGGTTTGCAGTGTTTGGATGGATTGCCATGAAATTTGGTGCAGACACTGAAGGTCCCAGATGATTCATTGTAATGTCTTTGTTGAGGCCTCAAATTTTCATGTTTTATTTGAATGTCCACAACTTTGTTAACGACCAAATAAGCTGAAAAGCTTCAGCTGCACTTTGTGTTTAAATCTAATTTGCGTGTTAGAAAATGTTAGCTTGCTAGCATGCTAAAACAAACATTAAACCTGCTTAAAGCCGGAGTGCAGGAGTTTTGTCTCCCCCTTCTGGCAGTGAGAGTAACTACGAAAACACTGTCGACACGTGCTTACATCACAGACTACACCGTTGCTGCTGTTGCAGCTGTAAAACAACGGATCAATGCCACAAGCATCACACAACCCCCACAACATTTGGTCCAATAACATTTGGAAAGTCTAGAGGAGCCACACAATTCAATTATTTTATCCCCATTGAAGTTAGCAGAGGGCTAACCGGATGTTTCTGGATGTGCATTCAAACAGCCAGCGCGGGACATGTTCAGCAGATCTCCAATTCCACCGCGATTTAACATTTTAAAATAAGATTTTAGCAGATCACTGCAGGAACAGACAGCCAGAGAGCTGAAGAGATGTAGGGAAAGATGTGAGGGGGTGACGGAGAGACTCCCTGTGTGTAGCAGGCTAGCATTGCTGTTAGCTGTCGTTAGCTCCTGTAGCTAAAACTGTCTCAATCAGCATATATTTGAAAATGAGCGCGAGGCTGGGGGAGGTGGGCATTATCGTTCTACCATTTATATCAATTTCATGAGGTAGAGACATCCCAAACGGTTAACTCTGCTTCTTCAGAGCTGATTTTAAATAGCAGATGACAGGTTGAGCCATTCTCAACCCATGAAATGTCGATTTTTATAAATTTGGTGTCAATGTCAATATTAACACCAGTACTGATGTGTTTAATCACAGTACAGTCATATCATTTAGTTCACAGCTGTAGTACCTCTTTAACATCAGCATGTTAGCGTGCTAATGTTAGCATTTAGCTGCACTTGCTAGAGCACTGCCTGTTTAAAACCTGCCTGTTCAGAACAGGACAATTTTTAAATACCTAGACAGAGTTGTGCCCCTCCTCTAAATGCCTCTCATGCAGACTACTGTTAGACGCTACAATTTACAAAATTCTCCCTAAATGCCTGAGATGCAGGCCACTGGTAGACGCTATAATTTACCCATGTTCCCTGAACGCCTCACATGCAGGCTATCGGTAGATGGTACAATTTACCGATGATGCTAAACATCTCACACACAGAATATCTGGAGACTACGATTTTGAGTTGAGCTGAAGTTGATCAGATGACCTGCAGATGATCCTGCAATGTCTTGAACATACAAACAAAGTTCCTGCTTGTGAGGAACAGGAATAGAGTTTAATTCAGTTCATATTCTGTGGTCGTTCTCATCAGTACGGATGTAATCCCTCCTCTGACCACAGCGTGGGTTGCAATGGCAGAGTGGTGCTGTCTGTGTTTCTGCTCGTTGAATCGATGTGCAGAAGAAGAAGCAGAAACAATGTTGTTTATGAGGTATTTTTATATGTTTCTGAACATGCCTGAGACATCCAGCACTGAGTCTTGAATATACATACACAGTTAAATAGTAGAGCTAAACATTCTCATGTCATGAACACTACGGATGTAATCAGAGTGACGCTGTCAGTATAAATAAATGATTATATGTTTCCACTTATCCAGACAACTTCACACATCAACATCGCATCAGAACAAATCCTGAATGACCACATATGTTGTCTGTAAACTGTCTGTTGATGGGATGCAGTATGCAGACAGCAACCTCTGCCTTTGCTACTGAGAGACAATTATTTCCATGACAACAACAGGTCACTTTTCCAGAAAATGTAAGTGTTTCAATTCCCAGCGCTGTGGTCTTTCTGATGAGGACGGTCTCCACAGGAAATGCATTTTACATTCTGGCAGCAGCAACTGAGGCTTGCTGGCAATAAAAAGATGAAGCGGGTAGTTAGGAGGAGCAGCGATCGCTGCCATAACTGAGCAGATAATAAAGAAGACTACAGAAGATCCAAGGAAAGAGATGTTACAGCGCTGGATCCACTCTCTGATTGACAGTTAATCTCCAGGATAAACGGTGCAAAAACTCCACAGTGCTGTCTGACAGACTAATAAAGACATCAAATTAATCAGTTTTCCCAAGATGATTAATAAAAAATTCCAAATTCAAACAGGCAGAATAAAGGCTAAGAAGATAAATCTCAGCCAACACTGATTCTAGTTCATGTCTGTCATATCAGGATGATAGGATGACATGTTGCAGTGTCCTGTATAGACACAACCACCCGAAGATGTCACCAAATCTACAGATGACCCTGTAGAGTAGATATGTCATATTTAGAAAGATCATTGTTCATCCCTGTTCTTTGTGAAACCTTTGGTTGCTCTGTGTTTTATCAGCGAGGCTGCGTAGGCCAAGCAGCCCAGATGAAACAGCCGTGCCCTCTGTGTACTTTTGCCCTCTGTTAAACTTGGCAATGAGCAGCACTTTCAAGTCTGACGAATGTGGGTCACACAGCGCTCCGCTTGTGGTCTCTGTGGTCTTGCTCTGCATAAATAACAGCACATCAGTAGCTACTTCAAACAAGCTCCACAGGGCTGAGACAAGACTCACTGTGCCAAACGCTGGTGTAGGCTTTCTTGTTTCTGCAGCTCCGTCCACCAAAGGCTTGTTTTTGGACACTTGCAGAATCACTAAGTTGTTGATTCTGGCCCAAGCTTTGTCTGGGTGAGATGTAGAAACCTTGAATTAACTGTGTGAGGGGACACTGCGGCTCTGAGTGCAGCTACATCAAACCTTTCTATGTGTTTAGTCTATATAGGTGGGGTGTATTTTTTTTAATCCAGAATTTCTGATTTGACAGCTTTAACTCTGTCTTTCCTTCATACTTTATCTGTCTCCATAGCCTTTCAGCAGCTTCTCTATGGAAGATAATGAGGCTCCCAGTGGAGAGGTTATGTTGAATAAGTGGGATCCTCTCCTGGCTCTTGTTAAGTGTCAGTGAAATGGAATAAAACCTTTGGCAAAGCTATCCACAGCAACATGAGGCAAGCATATTTTTATTAAGGCCTTTTAAAGTCCTGTCTTGAGAACATCTTTGTCTGTCATGGTAGAGAAAACTTATTCTCCTCTTAAACTGCTTTAAGACAGTTTTTCGACGTCGATTGTTCATCACCGCACGGCTGCCACTCTTTATGACACTAAGTAGTAAGCTGACCTGGCGTGAAGGTCAAAGATGACAAATGGAGAAAAGAAAGATGGAGATTTTGTAGAGCAGGTTCAGGTAGAGAAGCTCTGAAGCACTAAAAACAAAAGATCACAGGAATATTTAAGACTTGTGTTGCATTTTCCAAAACAACAGTGATAGTGGTAATTTGGTTGAATGTGGACTGCAGTGGCGTGATGCGGAAATCTGTTCACCGCAATATTATATTTGCAAATTAACAGCCGCAGCTGTTTGAAATTTACTGAAGCGAATGAGTTCTCAGATTAATGACTTCCTGTGCATGTTAAATAAAGAAGGTAGCTGCACAACAAACAGCTTTAAGAGTTTCAACTTCTCTTCTTTGTGTCTGTTCAGATGCAACAGTGGTGATTTAAATCCACAGCAAGTGAACTCTGGGAAATGTAGTGCAGAAACATCACTTGCAATCCTTCAATCAAAGGAAGGACGAACACTAAATAATAATAAACAAAAAAAACATATTTGATTTATGTTCCAGTCCTGTAAGTGTGATGCTGTAATACAACACAGATAAACCTTTATTACTTACATTTGACTAAATATTGAAAAGATATAACATTTGTGGTATTGATAGTTTGACCATAAATAAATGAATGATGAAACAGATAATGTAGAGGAGAAGACTGCAGTAGTTGATGGTGTTTATACTGCAGTTGCAACAATTAGTCGATCATAAAACTTAACTTGCAACTATTTTGATAATGGCATTTTTGAAGCAAATGCTCCACATATTGTCTGCTTTTGCTTTTCTCTATTGTATATAATTGTAGACTCAATCTGTTTGTAATTGGTTTGACAAAACAAGATATTTGATGTTGTGTTGGCTGGAAAATTGAAAATTGTCAGCAGATTCATTGACGATAAACAGTTGAACAGTTGAACAGATGATCTTCAGGATGATATGATCCTGTTTATGTGACTCTTCATCTAAATGTATCTCAGTTACAGAAACACAGATAAGAATAAGCACTTCCTCTTTGAGAAAAAACCATAAATAATGAGTTATTCTGATCCAGATTCCTCATCACTGTCTGCCATCTGCACAGGTCTGACACATTCAGCCGCAAACACAAACACTGATCAAGAGAATCATTCTGGTTGAAGTGAGCATGTTCAGAGTTTCTGGTGACGAGATGGAGATGCCACCTCCAGCAGACAGAGTTTCATCCTCAACTTTTATCAAATATCTTAAATAGTTAACACACATCACATTGATGCAAAAATCCAGTATTGCAATAAAGACGTCAAACATCTAATACAATCATAGATATTAAACAGATAGTTACCATGATATCATTGTCTCATGTTATCTATCATCATAGTTCTAACTTCTTATCTTAGTGGTGTTGAAATGACAGCGACTAGTAGGAATGAAAATATAATTATGTTTATAACAAATATGATTAACTCTGTATGTTGAAAGCCAGGATGAGGTCCAACATGCTCCACATAGCAGGGACAGTTAGGATGCATCTTTTCATGTGTTTTATGGCTGTATTATATCATACAGTCGTAACTGTGGGGTCAGTATCAGGAGCAAAAAAGCAAACTGCAAATAAATCTGCGCTGCACATCTCCTTTCTTTGACAGTTGCCTGTTTTCTCCTCTTTGAGATGCACTCCCAGACACTCTTTACCAGATTTCACTCTGTCTCTGTGTCTGTCATTCAACTCTATGCTGACTCGGCACTCCCCCTCAGAGAGTGGAGGCATCAACAGATCCACGGGAGAGATCAGGGCGTTCAGAGGCCGGTCCTCTCTCTCTCTCTCTCTCTCTCTCTCTCTCTGTCAGCTTTTCTTCTTTATTTCACGTGTGATGCAGGAACCCAGTGTGAAACAGCATATTTGATTGCAGCAGGCTGAACTCAGCTTCTGGGACCAGCCTTAGAAAACAAGCACGGTCAGATGCACAAGTATTCACTCGCACACACATGCACGCTACACACACATTCTCCATTCTTAATTAGCATTAATCACTGGCCCTTTTGTAAATGCTGCTGGCTGCCAATTATCAATGATTACGCACTATTAGCTGCTGGGAAGGTGACAGAGGTCAAGGCTGGCCCTTTTCACTGGACATTATTCACTAGAAATCTGCATGGTAATAGCAATGAAAAGAACTTTCCCCACATATTTATGATAATGACCATTTAGCTAGAAATGTGCCACCAGCAGTAACCTCGTTCAGTCGCAGTCATATTTGGCTCCACAGTAACATGAAAAACACGGGACAGTGTATGATCTCTGAGAAGGAGCCACGTTACACTGATGTTCAAAGACATATTCCAGTTTTTTATATGACACAGTGATTTTACAGCTTTTACAGTGACAGAGATTATGAATTTATTTAGTATGAGGAAATGAATCGAGCCTGACACACACACATATATATATATATATATATATATATCATAAAAATGATAATCTCAGTCATTTGAATGATACATTTAAAAAAAGCAATTATAAATTGATGAATGATATTTACATTTAAATGACACATTAAGGGACATTAAAATCATTACGTTAGTTTATTTTCTTATTCTCTCTTGTTTGTGATGTTTTCATTCATTCAGTTAGTTTGATGCATCAGAGAGGAAAGCATCAGCCCATTGCTGCAATTCAAATATTAATATACAGAACATATAAAACAATCATTTTGGCTCAGCAGTATTCTTTATTCATTCTTTAAATGATGAATTCATGACTGCATTTTAAAAAAAATCATCACACAATCAATTAAAAATGTTCCTTTTTAGTATTCTATTGACTTTTAATTTGAAATCTGCTTTAAGGATGTAGAAGAAGTGAGCTGAGATCCAACCCACATGGCAGCAAGGAGAGCTCTGATTGGCCAGCTGTGGTGGGACCCAATCAGAGATTCTTTTATCTTTTTATTCATTTAATTGTAATTACAGTAATTATAACACTGAAAAAGTCTATAACTATTGCAGCGGCACACTACAGTATCACTTATATTTATAATATTAAAGCTGCATTCATTCATTTTTTGGCCACTTGGGGGCAGCAGATTCAACAACGGTAGTGTTCATCAGGAGTTGTGTTTCTTTGCTTTGGTCTCCGCTAACTATTGAGAAAAATATTCAACCAAAACAGAAAGCTAAAAGACACTAAGGCCGACTGTGGAGTCAGCTGATAATTCTCTGTTACACACAATCATCTGATCCGTTGTCTGTACAGAAATACAGCGTGCGAGCAGGAGGCTTCCACCAGCCGAGCGGCTAACTTACATTTAGTTTTCTGCTAACTTGAACTCTGCTTGACTTTCCAAATGTTATTGGACTGAATGGATCCAATTCTGATGAAGTGAAATGAGTCGTTTTGCAGAGGTTGTCTAGCGATGGAGGAGGCTATGGCGGCGTGCGTCGACAGCGTGTTTGTAATTACTGTCGCTGCCAGAACAGGAAGACAGGATGACATTTAACAACTTCTTACCCCGTCAAATTTAAAGTAGAATGAAGCAGTGAAGTAGTTTACAGAATGAAGCATTATTCTGACAAAGCATAGCAGATTATTGCCTCCAATTTAAAACTTATTTCATTCATTTAGATTAAACTCACCAATGTTTTCAGACAAGCCGCCGTGTTATTTGAGTTTCACAGTCAGAAGCAGAAACTGTGGGGTCGTGTAGAAATGCGTAGCCCTCCAGTGAGTGAAGAAGAGGACTGTCAATCATCTATTCTGTCCCTGTAAAGCCCGGCTGAAATTACGTCTCTCCCGAGCAATATGCCTATTCAGCCTTGACCATAATAAGCAAAGCAAAAATTGTGGCCCGGCGTTGCCAGGCGACAGTAATTCTGCCTTTTTGGTGTGCTCACTTTCCCTCAGCCTGTCCCGTCTACTTCGTCTTCAGTTAGTGGTTTCCAATGTGAAAGTAATTGGAATAGTAAGAAATAGGAATAAATCCCCTCCCCTCCACACATATCTTTCTAGTATGAATTTCTCCCTGTATGATTTTTTTTAATATTGATGCAAACTCTAGATAGAGCCCACTGCTTTCACTCTGAGGGACTGAGATCCAACGTTGACGTCTCCTGTTGATGTTTGAGATAGCTGAATTATGTTCTGCTGTCAAACTGAGCTGTAGCTGTGCTGCAAATATTTTGACATCTCATTTACATTTGTCTGTTTATTCACAAAAATAAAATACAAATACACCAGCAAACAATAAAAAGGACCCAGAAACACATACTACATATAAGCAGGAGTGTTTTAGGGTGGAGTTTTCCTTTAAAGATCTCTTTCATATTGGCAGTAATTGGATCTGTGACAGGCTTTTTTGAATGACATGAAAATGGGGTGGCAGCCCAATCGTAATGGCACACATTTTAGTAATGAGCTTAAAAACATTTGCTTATCTTCTTAACTGCTGAATAAAGATAGAGCTGTGCCCCCAGTTAAGAATGCAGCACAGAGCTGTGGAGGAGAAAAAAAAAGATAAATAAATAATGGGAGCAGAAGGCAAAGGGGGGATTTGAAACTCATTTGCATTGCACAATTGATTTCTTGCAACTACCCTGTCCGCAATGTCAGTCATTCCCTCTTTTGAGTTTTAATTAAATCCCCGACTGAGTTCTGTTCGAATTTCTGATTTGAAGCTGCAGTCAATAGAAGCAAAGTGTCCAAAGATTGGGCCCCGTTCACTAAATCAATTCCAACAATGCTTCCAGGCCTGCGCCTCTGCAGAGGGAGTTGGCTACACAATGGGTGTCAGAGGAGATAATATCTAGCCGCTTGTAACCATCCCGTCTCTGCTGGGGGTAACACTTCACCACGGGCCTATCAGTCCTCCTTCCTTCTCCTGCCTTCTCCTGATACCATCTCATTTTACTAAATTATAATATGATTCCGCTCATAATGGATACTAATGAAGATTGAATTATCCACGTTTTAATGGATATGGAAGCACACGGCCTATATATTACATGGTAATTCCTCCTACATATTGCATGATAACATATCATTTACATGTACGTGAATGCACTATATATTATATATTCACACTTGTTACATAATGCACATACATATTAAAGACTACATACACAGTACATTACATACCATATATATTCTTTGTTCATATAAAGGCCAATGAAATGTGATTAATCTGTATTCACAGCCGTCTTCCGTTTGGATCTTGATTATATTCTACAGGAGAGATTTGTGCTAACCTCCGGTGATGAAGCCTGGAAAATATGAGGTTTCCCAGACAAAGCGGTGTAGTAGCCTATATGAATAGGACCTATTGAGGACCCAGGTGCCGGCTTCTGCTCATTACGCCTCACCTCGACAGGTTCTGTGTTGCATTTTTAATGAAACGGAGAAGCGAGCAACAGCTTTCATTTCACATCTCGCATTCCTTCACACACTGAAATCATCTGTCAGAGATGATAAACTCCAATTTGGTGAGAGGTCAAGTGAAATATTAACAAGGGGGCCTCCAGCAAACCACCCAATCAATTAGTAAATGATATATTCATAAATCAATGAGATGGAGCTGACAGCTGAAAGACGAAATGCTTCATTGCAGTGAGATTGGCATATTTGCTTTTTGGAGCAAATTAAGATTTCTTTTCATTTTTGCCAGCTGTGTACATGGCATAGTTTTACTTCCAGATGTGACATTGCGATGGGTCCAACAGAACGTTTCTGTTGCTCCTCTCGACTTGAACGAAACATTGATGCTTTATGTGCTGCTGAAGAATCTACTGAATTGAAGTGAGACTATTTAAGCTTTGGAAAAAGAAATAACACAGTGTTCTTCTTAAAAATGACATTTCCTCAGTTCAGTCCACTCAGTGGGTTTGTTACAGCCTGGTATGAGCAGTAGTGTACGGTGACTAATGTTAGATCATGTTTGCAATCTGTAGATGGATAATACTGTACAGAATACTCCACTTATTACTACTTGTTGGGTTAATTTTGGAACTTTAGTATAAAACAATCAACTGAACTGAGACCGCTTGAAAAGGTCTTCATGTTCTTCCAACAGAAATCTGGTGCAATTTATTTTTAGTGCCAATGTAAGTAGATGTGTGACTTTAGTATAAATTCAAAAGGCAACTATTACCTAAAGGGGCTATATGTAACAATTGTGAAGCAATTGACATGTATTCATTGTTTTTTATCGCCAATAAGTAAACGGGTTGTAACATAACTTAAAAAATGAGATGTTCTTCAACTGTCTTGGTCGCCTTTATCAGCCGCTGGACCGATTTCTTATGTGAAGGCCGCTGCTAATGACCAGCACCCACAACAACAAAGAAACACCCTGCAGATATTAGATCTCCAGCTCTGTTACTCACCAGGGTGGCTGGTTGCTAGCCGCCTAACCGTGCCAGCTATCACCGTTTCTGGCTACGGTACCTTTGTTTTTGGGGGGGTTGAGACGGCTAGCTGCCTCCATTGACCACCAGCGCGTTGCTCTTGCTGTTGTAATAAAAGTAAAAATTCACCAGCGCAGTTACTCACGTCATCGTAACTTGGTTTCGTCCATATCTGTAAGATTCACCAGTTTTTTCAGCTTTATCTGTAATTTCTGTCTGCATCATTCAGTCCTGCTGTTAATTCAGTTCAGTTCATGTCAATTTTATTTTTATGGCACCAAATCACACCAGAAGTTATCTCAGGGTACTTTTCACACCTCGCAGGTCTAGACTGTACTCTTTATTTTACTGAGACCCAACATTACCCCGTGAGCAGGCACTTTGTCTCCATGAATACAGCTCATAACCACCAGTATCTTCATGAGCTCTCTGTGAAGGTCAGAGAAGATGATGAAGAATAAGGCACAGTTAGGTTTGTTCTGAAGTTCTCCCATGAGTCAATGTCAGATGACCCAAACTGTCCCTTCCTGTGACTCTGATAAGTAAGTGTGAATACAAAACTGACTACAAGTACAAGTGAACCAAATGTTAGCATTTACTGTTATCCCGTAATTGCAACTTGTGGCTAAAGTGGCTGCAGTCCAGCAACAGTTACGTAGGGTTGCTTTAATGTTATTTCGTGGTTAGTTCTGTTATCTTAGAGCCAAAAAGGTTCTGGGTTTGATTTCCTTCTATGTGCACATGAGACTTTGTGGGTGTTTTTCTACAATCCAAAGACATGAAAGTCTTAAACCACATGAAATGCACATTGGAGACATCTACAGTGTGATAGACCTGTCAGGATTGGCAGGTTTCCACCCTGTGAATGCGAACAATAGACTGAAGTCCAATGACCCTGAAAAACTGAATCTTGTGTAGACTACAAAACAGCACGCTGAAATTACTGTTGGTATTTTGTGCCACAGTGGAAAAATAAAAATTCAGCAGAACCAGAGGGTTGCATTAATGCATAGAAACTATCTGTGCTCTGTCTGTATCTGTGATTGTGTGAGTACAACCGCGGTGGAAGCACCTTGAGTTTTCCTCCGCAGTATAAAGCAGAGTGTTTAATAAGATTTATCAGAGCCGCCTCAGCCTGGGTTTAGAGGCCATTTCCCCTGAATCCCACCGTGGGCCCTCTGTGGCCCCCATCAGCCAGCTTGTAAATAAATCAGCCCCAACCGTATGGCCGTCGTCTTTTGAGATTCAATTTACCTCACGACCGCTGAGCCGCTGTTCACTTTTCTCACATCAGGAGACAGCAGCAAGCTGGACATTTAGAGTTTGAAGAGCTTGGGGGGGGGGCGGGGGGGCAGGTTTATGCAGAGTGAGTCTTGAGTTTGACAAGTTCCAGCATCCACCCCCTCTCCCTCTCCCTCCCCCTCTCCCTCTCTCTCTCTGTGTTTGACAGGGAAAATGAGTTGGAATTGGAGCTTTGTCAGGCAGTCACAGTTGGTAATTAGTTTCTGGCCTTTCAATTCAAATGTGCCAGGAGACGCACAGGTAACGCTTAAGGCATTTACCAGCACTGAAAGAGTGATCAAAGCCATTCAGTCGGCCAGACACGTTCCACTCCGAAGAGGTTGCGGACCTTTTCGCATTTTCAAGCGAGGTACAACTGTCTCCGTCTAGGGAGATACTGTCTCTGTGATATTTTATTTATGTCTGTTTTTATTCAAATGTCACACACTCCAAACAGCCAGTTCACACACGGGCTTAAAAAGACACTCTATCTGGACACAACACTGACTGTTAATTACCGTGTGTGTATTTTCTTAGCATACAGTACGTTCTCCAGTATGTTGAATTTAAGTGCTGACTTTTGGATTTAGTGGTGTTTGAGGATGTTTGCATTTTGGGTGAACAGTGAAGCACTTATTGCTTTTTTTTAGCCTAATAATTGGAACACATTAGACATTTTCTGTGTTATTTTACTGGCCAACGTCATTTTCACACAGAAGCTGCAGTTAGCTTAACTTTTTTCAAGTCACTCAAAGAAATGTTCTAATTTAGGAATTATTTCTGTAAGTTTACTTACACAAGTGTTTTCATTTAACTAAATCTCAGACAACCTGTGTCAGGTCTGTGTCATGTCTGCCGTCTTTCTTGCTCTGGAACAGAAAGACGTCGCCATTATTAATCCTGTCTGTAAAGCTCTCTGGTTTGGTTGATTTTCCAACTTGGAAATAAGCACAAAACCTGAAAAAACAGGTGACGTCTGGTAGCGAGCTAGCTATTTTTTTTAAAGTTTAAGGTCTGTAGGTTTGTTGACCTTTTTTGGTGTTGGTTTACGTATTTTTGAGCTTTAGAGAGCAAGACTTGCTGGTTTTCTTGGTTTCCAAACTTTATGCTAAGCTAAGCTAAGCTAATCGTCTCCTGGCTCTGGTTCCATCTTTAATACACAAACATGACAGCGGTATTAATCTTCTCTAACTCTCAACAAGACAACAAATAAACTTTTTTTGTAAAACGTCAAACTATTTCTTCAAATGTTGATTACGAGGATTTTGTTTAAAATTGGCAACAGTGAAGAAAACATAAAGACGAGTACAAATCTGAAGAAGCATGAAGCATGTTTTATGTTTGATACTTGAGACGACGGACACGGTTCAGTCTGCTGAGACCAGACTGAAAAGTCAGAAAGTGTCAGAAACAAGCAAGAAGTGAAAGAGGCTGCAGCACGGAGCTGGCAGAGCATCATGTATGTGGGACGTAGACTTCAGACAGTCACTGCAAAGAAAAACTTGTCAAATTACTGACTGTTTCCTGAATTTGGGGGGAAAATGTTCAACTGATGTGGATGTAGCAGTGCTCAAATTAAAGCAGTCATTGTTTCATTTGTGCATGTGTCACTGCCTAAATACTTTCTGACTGCTCTGTTTTTCTAGCCTTTGCAGATAAAGCATAAAATCTACCTTCTTCTCTGAAACACATTTGAAGTCTTTGATTATCATCTCACCAAGAGAAATTACTAGAGGCAAATTAATTTCACAACAAAATGCTCTTCAAACGTCTCGGCTCATCAAACAGAGGACGTTAGAGCGTAAAATGAATTCCATTTGTTTTATACGATTACACAACAAACATGTTCTTTTAAAGCTTACAGTGTCTACGAATCAAACAACCTGACGACTCCTCTATCTATGCCCGTCTATCTATCTCTGATTCTCTTATAGCTTGGGATTAATTTTTAATCTGATGAGCCTGTGATAGCCTACATGAAAGCAAGGTTAGCTCAGCTACAAGACAATCCATGGTGGTGATAGATTTATTAGTAATATGTAAATCAGTGTCATCAGTATTTCCGGCAACAACATTGCTACAGTGGCTTGAAGTCTAATAAAGGCTGGATTGATTCAGCAGTATTGAGAGGATTAGGACAGAAGACACCTCATGTTTATACATGAGACCCAAATGTAATGCTGATGAGCCCGCGGCTCACTGCTAAAACCATCGGCATCCATTATGACTGTTAACAATGCTAACAAGCCATTTCTCAGTGAACTGTAATGCTAATAGAGAAACTTTTTTATCTTTTTTGGGGGGCAAGCACCTGGGGAAATAAAGTAACATGCCAAACAGCATTATATATACAGCAGTAATCATCTTCTGAGAATGCAATTGTTTTTCTTCGGATGTTAGTTACATGCTGCAGCAATTCGTTGGCAAAATAAGTACTTTTTTTTTTCTTTAGCCTTGCAAGGTTGGCACTAATTCTGTCTTTCAGTCACAGAAATGTTTTTTTCTAATGTGCTAATCAACACCTAACTGAGCTGTTGATGCCAACAGTATCTCCACCAGCTGCACAGAGCAACAAGGACTGTTCACCAAGGCTGATTGAAACGCCTCATAGACCGAAGAACAACACCTGGATGCACTTTGACGGGGAAATTTCTCTCCTTGTCTCGTGCGAACATAGAGAACATGCAACAGTCGCTGATCTTCCAGACTTTCACAGGTTTTCGCCTACGAATGTGTTGACATGGAAAATATGCTGAGCTCGAATAAAAGCTGACAGCGGGTGTTGACGGGTGGAAGATGTGGAGATTCTAGGTTTGAATGTGGCTCAAACTGGTTCAAGTCCTTCTCCTACCTTAGTATTATGTTTTTCTTCTTTCAAATATTGATGGTTGTTAATGGCTTTGTGATAATTAATAGTATACCACTCTAGCTTTCAGGGAAATTGCAAATGTTCACTTACCATTGTAAAAATGTTGCACAATCAGCATCAGTAGTGACTGCAGTCATGTGTTCTCTTCTACATTCATCTCCAACTGGAAGATTGACCAACAATGGAATTTAAAGTCCCCCTCCACTCAAAAAATGATTTTTCTTCTTTTTACTTCACTTGGATATTTGAGCTTCACTGAACAGAATAACGTATGAGCAGTTTGACACACATTCATCCGCTGAAAGTGGAAAGTTTCACTGAAAATCTCATTTTACGGGGCGGACCTATGAGCATGATTTGTGACATCACAACTGATTCGGAGCCAATCGTGGCTCAGAAACACTGAGAGTAGACTTTTCAGTGAAGTAGGAGACACTTTGTGTCCTGCTGTTAAACTTTTGAAATGAACAATATTTGCATATTCATATATCCTGGAATTTTTAATGAAGGAGAAGCAGCAGATGCCGTTTTAAGGATTTTAATGTGGTAATTATACTTTTTTTTGTGGAAAAACCATATCAGACATATTCGTATATGTCTTAATATATGTCTGGAGGGAATCTTTAAGTAAACACAAATACACACAGCTTCACATAAACACAAATATGACCAAACGTAAATAAGCATAAATAAAATAAATACTGTACACTGGGATGGATATGAGTGATCCTGGACTGTGAGCATGCACACAGGTATGGAAACAAATGTGCTCCTGTATGGCCAAAATGGTTTTCCAGCCTGTCCTCACAAGAAAAACAACAGTATTTATCTACTAAAGAAAGGAATCTCTGTCTGTATATCTGTATGTCTGTATGTCTGTATGTCTGTATGTCTGTATATCTGTATGTCTGTATGTCTGTATGTCTGTATATCTGTATGTCTGTATATCTGTATGTCTGTATATCTGTATGTTTGTATGTCTGTATATCTGTATGTCTGTATGTCTGTATGTCTGTATATCTGTATGTCTGTATATCTGTATGTCTGTATGTCCTTTGCGTGTCTCTTGGACTGTTCATTCGATTGACTCCACACTCAGCAGGTGCATTGCTGGGGAATAAAGGGAGTGCAGTGTCGAATTTAGTGCAATTTGGACATGCAATACATTTAAAATTAATACTGATGTATGAATAAATCAGTGCTCAACGAGCTGCTCTGCTCTGTGCAGGGGCATGGTGGAGCTTCAGGGCTCTGCTGACATGTCCGACAGCAGAGACGAGGCGTGACACAAGTCCGAGAAAAGTAGACAGTAAGAACAGAGCTTTTAATCAGGAATGGACTCTTTTATCCCGTGTCTAAACAGAAAGTGTAGCGTTAGCAGCACGTTAAGCAGACCAGCAGCGAGCGACAACACAGGAGGCGCTCAGGTACATTGTTGTGTGTAGGTCACCCATGTTTTTGGAGGTGCTCAGAACCCAGAACACAATGACTGTAGTTACGGTCATAAAACGGAGCAAATACTTCCACGCTCAGTTCAAAACCAGTTTGTCTCATATGTTCCCAGACCGTGATGAGTGTGAAGCACCACTACAGAGCAAACATATCCACTCAAATCTGAACTGAAGGCACAGAAAATAAAAATGATCTGAGAGTCCAATATGATCGATCGACTTTAAATGCAGCCCTTATTTTATCTGATATGAGAAAAGAACAATTATTTACTATTAGAGTAGGCTACTTAGCCTATTATTATATTATTTATATGTTACATGTTTTTGGTATATATACTCATTCACACCTCAAATCAACTGTATTCATTTTTCTATGCGTGGAAGTAGCATCTGGAGGCCAAACAAGTACCGCACTAGTAGGTCTAAAATTCAGGCCAGCAAAAACAACCTCTAGATACGTTATTATGAGCCAGATAAGTGACGCAGTTCACAGATGATTTTTGCCTTGTTAGGAGGAAGTGGCTAGATGGCTAGCTAGATAGTGGACTTTATAGATAGTGGACTTTGCTGCAGGAGACCATTGTTCACTTCCCATTTCCAACAGCGGGTTGGTGCAGTTTACTGTTGCTACGATGATGAAAGTTGCATAACTTTAAAGAAGTTTAAACCACGTTTCAAGTGATCATTTTTACCCAAATCGAGATCTTTCCCGAACTCTAACCAAGAGATTCTCTGCCTAAACCTAACCAGACCATAAAACATCGTTATTTATTATTAGTGATTTGTAACAGTGCATTACTATGACTGCTAGATGGCATAAACATAACTACAGGTCATTTTAGCCAGTGTAGTTTGTGTTGAAAGATACCATATTGGCCCAAATATGGAAGCTTTAGATTTTTTTCTGGAAATGCTGTTTGAAAAAGCGGGGGCCATATTGTATTTGAGGACTTGACAATTATATATATATTTCTGGAAAATAATATATTGCTTGTAAATGGAAATAGTGTATCCTACAGATACATTATGGATTGTTTGTAGCCTTACTGTTGCTAGGCTAGCAAGTTTCTTAAAGTCCAAAGTGCATCTTTTACAGTCGGTTCAGTTCATCCTACTGGAGTTGGCTTGGGTAATGTGTTTTTCTGCCAGAGGAAATTAATTCCTAACAAGTGAAAATGAGTCAAAAGCCTCTCCAGACATCTTTACAACAGAAACAAACCAGGAACCAAATCATTTGTCAAGCAGCCAAGCATTGGTGGTAGCAGATGATGAGGATCTGGAAAGAACCTGACGGGAGAGAGTGTGACTTATAGAAAAGATACACATTCAACTTTACTGGAAATATTTTATGATTTACAGTGTTTCTCTTAGGTTGACTGCTTTGGAGTGGTGGTGGTGGTGGTGGTGGTGGTCAATGAGCAAAACTCAGGAGAGACTCAGCCACACATTTCTCAGCTCTTTGTTTAGGAGCGGCTAAAATGAGAATAGCTGGTCCACCTTAAAGGTCAATCCACCTTAAGTGAGCGTGGTCAGGTTAGGCTAGTTTAGGGCTAACCCCCTTTACTTTTGCAGCAGTCGGGGAAACAACAGACCCCTGCAGCGTTTATTATCTGACACACTGGAGCGTATTCTGAACATTTACCGCCAGACTGACAAGTAACTGCCAACGTTTTTCTGCTACTCGTTCAACCACACAGTCGCTACGCACACACGTTACACGCTGCCCCACAGGAGCTACGCTACCGAGGGTTTCCCAGGCAACGACACAGAGCTTGACTCAGTTTTTTTGGAACAGAGCTGCGATATTGATTTCCAAATTAATCGATAATTGGCTTTTTTTTTGGCATTAAAAAAAGAGATTGTTGGTCTGACTGCCTGTACAACTATATGGAAACACACTGATTTACTTTTACGTCTCATAATCAGTGTTGTCTGATATTCAGACCAGATTTCTTCAATCTAGAATCGTGAGAAACGTGAGAATCAACATCACTATTACATATACAGTTCTTATCAGTTAATACAGTAAGATGGACTCAATTCATAAAGAAATAATATGTAGTCTACAATCAACTTAAATTATACGTCTTTTATTTATCAGTTTATCAGTTTTATTTTGATCTAATATGAATCTGCAACTTAAACATGTTGAGACTGAAACTAGTGATGGAGTGGTCTATAAAATATGCAAAAATAGTGAAAAATATAGACATAGGCACGATGTCCTAGTGCCCAAGGTGACATCTTTAAATCTTTAAAACCCAAAGATATTCAGTTTACTCTCATATAAGACAAAGAAAAGCAGACACATATCTGCATCAGTTGGTGTCAGTCAGCAGTTGATTACACGGAGCAGCAAAACAAGCATTTAATACTTTTTATAGAGGCTAATATGAGTGGCAGATTCAGTATTTGATATTTAATAAATAGCCAATATGGACCCATCAGTCCATAAGGAACACCTTCACATAATATAAAGGAAAGCGTCCCACCTGGAGGTTAAGCAGAAGCAGGATATTTGAGCAGCCCTAACATGGGGATTTGCTTCCCCTTCTCCCTCTCTCCCTCCCTCTCTCTCTCTCTCTGTTGCCCTTTCTGGGAAGTGCAGCAGCCTGTCAATAACTGTCAGAGGCTGTCTCAGTCAATCAGGCCTGTAAGGCTGCTCGGGCCTCTGGTGTAACAGGAGGATCTAACAGAAACAACCTATAACTGACACAACTCCAGATCTATGCTCTGTAATCACTGGGGAGCCCACCTCTCAAACTGCAGCCCCACTAGCTGCCTGACAGTGGACACATGTGCCGTGTAATTGCTTTTCATACCATTCAACCTTTTAAAATTGATTACAGACCATGTAAGAGGCTTTACTGAGGAGCGTAGGAGGGGAGAGGGGTGGGGTGGGGGGGGGTGGAGCAGAAGTATTGCTTTACAATGTCATGTTACAAAATGTGTATCTGTAAACAATGTAGTCGGCTCCTCTTTCATGAAGTGAGGCTGCACGCATTGAGTCATCATCCACAAAGGGTCTGATCCCTCCCCGGGCCCGTGTTTGACAGACCACCCAGCAAATGGAAAAAAAACTGAACATCTCTCGCTGCTCTAAGAGTTATTTTCTTCTCAATTAATCAGCAGAAGCAGCTGCTTTGCTCTGCTGTCCTTGTGTGCAAGTGTGCCTGGTGCTGTACATAAATACGTCCACACATGCTGTATGCTTGTATGTGTGTTTGGGTTTGTGTTTGCTTTTGACAAAATAATAATGAAATGATTGATTATTATTATTATTATTTATAACAGTAATCCAGGCAGTCATGTGTGCTCCAGGTAGAATATCCAGGTTTGTTAAAACTAAGATAAGGGCTTATTCAGGTTTCTGATGTTCACATGCTGCATATGATGTGGATACTCCAGAAACCTGATAAAAACCAGGAAACTTGTGCAAATGTAAATGCACTCAATAAGTCAAAAACCAGCTTCATGAAAGGATGTGGTGTGAATTCAGTCTTCTTGAAATGTTTGCTGCTTGTCAGCCAACTCAAGTCTCCAATGTTGCCATTTCCCACAAGTACTTGAATGCAGCAGTTTAGTCTTTTTCCTGCTCACAACTGAATGATTATGCAATGATATGTAAATCTAACCAAATTCACTGTGAGGAATGACTGTGCCTGTGTCAAGCAAGACATTCCTACTGGAATAAAATGAATACTGCAGGAAATGTATCTAAAAATATATGTAATGCTTCGGAAAGTAGTCAGCAGTGATGAAAAGTACACACAGCAAACCTGCCGGTCCTTCGAGGTTGGAATCTGATTTAACTAAGAGTTCATGTTGAGGTTAGCATGAGAGTGAATGTCAGAGAATTTACCCACCAGTAATCACAAATGGGGTTGTGCGTGTTTTGGTGTGTGTATTCACCAGAGCTTCTGTCCTTTCAGTGTCTCCAGCACCTATCTTCTGGGGTTCACCCAGCGGTCTCCCAGTGCTGCCGTATGCAGAGCCGTTTCTGCATTTTTCTTCAGCCACTCTTTCTCCTTTAGTGTCAAGGATTAGTCTGACATCTCCTGACTCTGCCTTTCAAATGATGAGCACTCCTGCTGAAAAACTGAGAGGGTGCTCACCATGTAAAGCCAATACTCACACTGCTGACGCTCCTCATCCTTGCCCTCCGCCTATCTCAGCTCCTGTAAAAAATCCATGAGAAGTCCCCAGTGATCTTGTGGATGTGAGGGGAAGAATGTGTGGTTTTAAAGGACTTTGGCTGTGGAGTGGCTGTGTGAAATAGTAATGTCCAAGTCAGTCAGGAAGCTCGGCAAGGAGTTTATAGTGCTATCGGCTTCAAGAACTCTTCTCTTCCAGTGTCTATTTTGGGTTTTACGGAGGGCTGATGCTTGAGGCAAGCTGTCAAACTAATGGCAAGAAAGGATTGTATTTTTGAGACACACCAGTGCCAGTTAATATATCAATGACCTTGTTTGACACCATTTAAAAAGGAATGGTTTCAAAATTCACTTGACCTCTTGCCCGGTCTCCTTTTACCCACCAGGGCGGTAATTTTTAGAAATTGGACGTAGCTCTCTGTGTAGTTAGTCTCCTTTTTCTAACCCTTCTAATCCCAACTGTCCTGGTTCAGCAGTTATAAAACATGCAAAAATGCATTACTTGATTTCAAAGAACAAAAAAGGTGATGTTATTGTGATAATCAGTTTGTCAAACCGTTCAGCCAGTGTTTTGGTCCAGAGCACAGTCAGTCCTCAGAGGATCCGTCGTGATTTCAATGACCTCGTGTCATCGTCAGGTCAATAATTCACCATGAGCATCTGAAGCACAGCACTGCTCTGACCTAAATGCTAACATTATATGTTAACAGGCCAATGTTAAGCAGGTAATAGTTATCATGGCAGCAAACTTAGTTAAGCATTTTAGCATTGCCTCTATTTTCATAGTCCAATTATTATGAATCCTGATGTTTCTGGTGAACTCCTAACTTTTTCCGTTAGCACCAAAATCTCAGAACATTCAAAATCATAAGAGGATGAGCTCTTTCCATCGTGGACCTGACTTTGAGCAAAATTTTATGAATTTTAACAATCTAAGACAAAAACATTCACTCCAAATCCAAGAGTGTGTAGGTTGTCTAGTTTGAGCTGTAACAAGTGCTACAACAGATTTCAAAAATGTTTTATTTCATTGTAGCTAAAAAACAAGATGACGTTGTAGCTGAAGCACCTTGACTACACGTCTGATCGATGAACAGTCCAATCAGAGCTGCAAGAAACTATCGCAGGCATTTGCACCTGCCACAAACCCTTCCAAGTGGAATGATCTTGTTGTCAGTACACCTTGTTCAAGATCAGTTGTGTAGGTTGTGCACCCCCACACTGACATGACAACAGTACAGCAGCTCACATTTTAAATGTCTTGTAATTTCCAGTAGGCTTTAAAAGGCTGTTTGCTGGGAGTTTGCTACCAGGAATACTGTGACCTTTGCTCCAGCACTACTCCGAGGACATACTTTGCCATGTAGTTTTTAGTCCCACACCTTTGCATCGTGGGATGTAATGGACATTGCAGCTTTAAGGGACCACTAGCAGAGCTTGTTTGTTAAAGAAAAGGTTTAGCAGTCAATATTCCAGAAGTCCAAAGCTGCTCTTTGAAAGCTGCACACTCCATCACTAAAGCCTGTACTAGCTCAACCCTTCTTGCCCTGGCATGATTGTAAAGGACTGTTGATTTGAATCTGTTTTTGTTCTACATGGTCCCCTGGCTCCAAGGCATTGTCAGCCAGCCTCAGCCGACAGCACCACCACCGTGTCACTTGTGTCCCTGTATGCAGAGTGATACCAAGGGCATTTATCAGCTGCAGGTCCGCTGCACTCAGCCTCATGTTAAGTCAGGTGGAAACCTGTGACTGGCAGCAGATAGGGTGAGGGAGCATTTTAGAGGCAGTGTTAAAATTAACCAGCGTAATGAGGAAATAAGTGACTTATTGGCGCTGCAGTCATTTCCTTCATTAAGGCTGATATTTATGAGCATCCATCATGAGTGGAGCAGCCAACGCTACGGCTCCAGGTTTATGGAGCGTAGATTGTCACCTTGTTCCAATTATCTCCTACCTTTGAGTGTGCTGAATGTTGAAACATTAAGAGAAAAGGACATGGCACATCATTAGTTACTGTGCAATGTAGGGGAAAAAAACAGAAAGTGGCTTGTCTGGGCTCACTAATGTCGCACTATTTTTATTCATCATAGGAGCAATTAGCTGATTAGAGTACGGATGCTCACTGGTGAGGAAGGTGCTGGATGGAGGAGGATCACATGCCCTAACCATTAAATGTGTTAGTGCTTTAAATTGTGTTGAAGCAGTTTGTCTCTTTGGTTGAACAATTTCAGTTTTATTAGCAGGCTTCCATATGAATCTGTGAAAGCAATAAAAGCTGTTTTCTTGAGCCGTTGTCAGAACCGGCATTCATGACATTCATTAACGGCAATTAACAGACTAAAGGCAAAAAAATAAAGATTTTTTGCAAAAGAAAATTCCCCATCAGAATGATTGCTGAATATACAGTAATCCTCTGAGGTTTGAAGGTCTTAAGGATAATAGTATAAATTAACATATGAATCTAACTTTTTTTTGAAAGCTTGTCATAGCAGAGATTCACAAGACTCAAGGTTTTTAAATTAATTAAAAATAGCTGATTTTGTTATACAGTGTGATACACAGGCCAATCTACACACTACACAGTAGAGTCAACATTTTTTAGGCTTCATGTTTTTACAGATATGCACGGATGACAAATTAAAAGAAAACCTGGAGGGACGACCATGATGTCTCCCAAAAGATATTCCCTCATTGGGAGTTTTGATGATTGTGGTGTAAAGCTCCAAAATCCCTCGTAGCTGGAATCTGTTTACCTTCATCCCAATCGATCTCCTATCCTGACACGAAAATCAGGAAGTGAAAAAAGAGGCTTTTTTTTAATTATCAATGTTTGTAACGTTTTAAAAAAGAAAATAGAGCCATTTTACATTTAATTTTGTCTTGAAAATAGAAATTTGTGTTATTTCCTTATTAAGGATTTTTATATAGTGAGTTAAAATCCAGTTTCCATTATTACAAAATGCAAAATTAGGGCGATTTTAAATGATCTTTGTTATGAAAAGGTGAAATGGAAGCATTCATTGTCGTTTATTTTAGCTATGATGGGTGCATTGCACGCCCCAGCTTAATGCTTGCCCCACGCACACACACAGTGAACCAGTATCAAGTTTCTTATTGAAGTGTAATTATTTACATCACTGGTTAGAAACTACAACCCAAATAATAAGAGTATAGTTAAGACAGGTTATGCAACAATGACTCTGACTGCATCCATGCAGTTGTAGGCTATTTATCTTGATATGTAACAGTATATATGCATATCAGAAAATGAATTCGCTCTCCTCCAGTAGTTAATGGATGGAGAGGCCACGAAGCAAAAGCAGACAATCTTTAACGTTCTTACAGCACATCAAAAGGCACTGAAGGTTATGCCTAATTTCCTCGCAATGAAATTTGCCCTTCGATGCCTTCGCTGCTATGTATGAACATTTATTTTCCACTGTCAAGATGACTAAAGGCGACTGTAGACCACAACAGAAACGCCGGTGACTGATGGCGCTCAGTGGTTTTGGCGTTTCAGCGTTCACTCTGGAAGCGCCTGACAGGCAACATGCAGGCAGTCTTCTCTGCTCCATTAGCCTGTAGACTAGCTGGTGTATTGACAACATGGCTGTAAATTGGATACTAGTTTAGCATAACATAGTTCATAAAAAGTTGAGTCAAAATGCTATTTGGCTGAATGGGAAAGTATTTTCCTGTTGAAAATGAGTTACTGTTTGTTCAAATTGAAACAAGGTAATGACATAAAGGTCATAGGTCACCCATTGTTTTGTGGACTGCCGTTTTTAAGCCTCGAGTTCAGCAATATGACCGTCGCCATCTTGGATTTGACCATGGCTATCTTTGATTTTTGGAGCCAGAAGTGACCAAGAGGGTGGAGCTGGCCGTAGCGCTAGCTGCTAGTTTGGTTAGCACGGTGCATTTACAGTCTATGGTTAACTGTGATAATGCTAATGCTAATTTCTGCTAGCAAAGAATAGGCCTAAGACCATTAAAACTAAATGATTCATGGTCTTTTAGTACAACCAAACACTGAATAAGACTTTTTTTAGGCGACCAAAATGTTACAGTTAAGTTTCATGAACTGAAACACACTGTGGTCTATCTGGGGTTTTGTCATGGTTACGTTGTCAACAAGAAGAAGTGAGGGTCATTTTCTCATAGACTTCTATTTGCAACCAGTAGAGTCGCTCACTGCTGGCCATTAGAAAGACAGAAAGAAAGAAAGTTAGCCCACATATTGTAGGCAGACGGTGTTTATTTATAGACTGGACACAGCCTACGTATAGCTGAACTGTCAATCTTGTAGCTGTTGTTAATAATACTGAAGGCTCAGGGTTAATATTAATCCTAGATAGGAGGCTCCTTATCAAGGAAAATCAATCTTTTTCTATAAATTCTATTTAATGTCAGAAAATGCTTTGATATACATTTTTTTCAAATTGAGTGACAAAACCATTTTTTAAAAAAAAGTCCTGTTTTTCATTTTCTGATTTCCATTTCAGATTAGGAAATTGATTGAGATGAACTGGGTTGAGGTCGTCTTACTGTGAAGGCCGAAGCAGAGAAATTCCCAACCTTTAAACCACCCAGAGATTTATCTTGATGAACTGGAAACAGTGTAGTTAGGAAATGGTGAATAGACAGCAGTTATAACGCTTTACAGTGTGTCTCTCATTCACCCATCAACACACACAAACATATACATATATACATATATATATATGTTTTGTTTTTTGGGGGGGGTTTTGTGCCAAAGTTTTAGGCACTAAAAGTAAAGTGAGGAGTTTTTCAAAAATAATGCCATGAATAGTTTTTATTTATCAGTTAACTTCATACAAAGTGGAATAAACAGCAGAGACCTAAATGAAATCAGTATTTGGTGTGAGCACACAGGTTTATGCATATTTCTCCTTGTTGCATTTCATGTTGCTTGAAATATGACTGTTGTGGATATTTTGAGTGATGGTCAGCACCTCAGTGGAGAAAAATGGACACGAGCCTTTGATGTCATAAAGCTGAAAGCACTTGATCAAGGAGAAGTGAAATAGTGAACATTGAAGTCATCTGCAACTGGGATGCTTCGTCTCTCTCCGTTCTGTCCTCTGAAGGTCTGAGTCTTTATCAGCCTACAACATGAGAAATGAGTCTAATTGGTTCACTACATTTGACCCGTGTCAGTTTAGGTCACGTTGCATCGAACTTCAGCAGTTTTGGTTTGAATGTCTGACTGTGTCAATAGAATCTACTCATCCACCCATCTGTGTTGTCTAGCAAAGCCTCCTCCGACGTCTGGGAACATGCTGGTTTACTCTCCATCAGAGAGGTTTCATCACAGACAGCTGGAGTCTCAAGGAGACGAGAATATGTCCCCTTCCTGTTTAAGAATTACAGTGTGACCTCAAGGCCCAGGCTTGACCCAGTGTGACCCAATCTGTGACCCCTAAAGACGGAAAATTCCATAACAATGACCAATTCTGACTGTACAGGAAAGCATTAAATGTATTGAATGTAGACCTTAAAGCAGATTACAGACGAAATGACCTGAAAATAGATGAATAAAGTTACTTGTCTATGTCAAAGGGTTATAAAGCTCTTAAGGAGTTTTCAACTCTTCAGTTGAAGATATAACAAAGACAGACAGACGCTACTGTGAGTGTTATTTTCTTGGCTGCTGTTGTAATCAACCCCCAAATTATCCTCCTTCCAGTTCACAGGGTTGTTTAAAAGTAGATTTAATGCTCATTGTTCTGTAGAAATTGCATTATAGTAATAGTAGCCATTATTTATCCACACCACTAATAAGCATTTTACTTATATATTTATATGTTAATCGTAATATCCGCTGTTAGTAGGTTATGTATGATAACGGCCTCATGTAAGAGCTGGTTTTGTTCACTCAGCAAGAAAATCTTTGCTCTTTTGGAGAACGCCTCCAAAGTTTGCAGGAGACATGGCACAATGTACAAACGGGGACCAGCGATGTTCTTTTGAAAATAGCTCTCCCACAGATCCTGTATGTGTTGACGAAGTCCAGGTCCTACCAGGTCGTACCAGGTTAGACTAAGTCATATTCTTTGAAAACCCAACAGTCGGCCTGCAGATAAGAATAATAATTACCTGCATGGTGTCGCAATAAACTGCTCCTTGTGAAAAAAAAACAAAGTAAAGTTAAGAAGAAACAGACTTTATTTGATGCAGATGATGTATAATTTATACAGCACAGAGCTGAGATGAAGACAACATCAGTGTCTGTGTCCACAGCTTGTGGTAGTCCGTGTAATGGCTCGCCACCACATGTGGTGTTTAAGGACAAAGAAAGACCGCCTTCCCTCAGAGAGCAAAACCCCGGCTCAAATTGCAGCGCTGCCTGGGATTTTCAAACATTAGGAAATCATCGCCACATTAATTTCTTCACAGCATTTTCTTTTGTCACTGCTGTCTGTTTTTTAAATGTCATGTATGACATGAATACGTGATTGGCTGTAAATGTATTAAACATCAGGTTGGTAGAAGCAGCGTTGAAATTAAAAGTCTGACAGGAGTCAGTTTTACAACAGATGTGTGCACTGACCCAAGCACATCTGCACAGATAGGAGTAATGAATTGATTTCATACACAGCCCACCAACACCCCCCTCACCCCTCTTCACCCCCCTTCACCCCCCTTCACCCCATACATTGGCCCAAACCCATCATCCACTTTCATCCCTTTCATCCACCGTTTTAAAGCAGCAAGAAGTCATCTAATCTCCATCTGTTTGTAGGACTATTTTCTGCCTGTCAGTCAGTGATTATGGAGAAACTGCCGGTGTTGAACGTTCTTTCATGTTTCTCATTACAAAGTCACGCCTGTATGTTTAGTCTGTGTGTGATTTGCTCCACCTGTCAGCCACGTTTCCACGTCATTTACCTCCAAATCATGAATGTTCATACTTTAATATAATATGTAACTTAATATCACCTAATGGAGGATCTCATCGGAATACTTTGAGTAGTATTGAATAATTAATAACCAACATTTTAGGGGTCAAGCCCCCAAAATACTGGATCTTACATTACCCATGATGCAACTGGGTAGCATCTTTTGTCAGACCCTCCCTCCCTGATAAATGTCTTTTAAGCTCTTTCTGACAAACTCTGACCCATTTCTCACATTTTCTCTGACTTTAAAGAGCTCAGATGACTGAGTAATACTTCTCATGATGAATAAATGTTAAATATCAGAAATACAATTTAAAAAACTTTAATGTGGTCGTAACAGCATTCTGTATACAGTATAATTCTGTCAGCACATAAATAAAGTGACACATGCATGACACTAAGACTCTTGTCTGTAACCAGACAGTAAATAGTTCATTAACACTAATGAGTCTGTTTTAACCAAACAGATCAGCAAGTTTACAGATGCAAAGAATTTTTTTTGTTTGATAGAAAATGAATCTTTTTTCAGTTTTTCTAGCAGTAATACCAAAACTTCACAGATTCCAGCTTTGTCATATATGACAGTAAACTGCATATCTTCAGCTTTCAAGACATTTTAGCTCTATACAAGTTCCCATAATCCATGATACCTCATTGGGTCATTTCCCCATCTGATAATCTTTTAGATGTTTTATTACAGAAAGTGTATGAAACCTTTGACCAAACAGTCATACATCACTGTCATTGTGTTACTTGAAGGTGGAAATGAATTATTCCCCTTTTTGCTGGGCCCCCCGGAACCCTCTCAAGGACCCCTAGAGGTCCCCAGACCCCACTTTGAGAACCACTGGTATAGACAACAGTAATTGGATTGTTTTAATATGAAAGAAAACATCTAAATGCTGATTATGAGCTGCGTTTTGTTATGATTTCTATATAAATGTATCCTTGATGGATATCAGACTGTAATGAGTCATGACTCTGAAGAGAAGTGGTGTTATTATTGTGGTATCTTTATGGTCAATTGTGTCAACAAAAAACACAAACAGCACATAACAAATGTTTATGCATTAAAATGTCATGTAAATGAGCACATAATGGAGGATTTTATCTGAAAACTTTTGTTGCAGCACTGCTTTTGTTCATTATTCCAGGAAGTGTTGAGCATAAAGGCAGTGATTTGAATAGCTAAAGGAAGTGTGTGCAGTAGCAATATGATAAAGACATCTAGCTGTCCTGCAGTAGGTAATGTCAGCATATTATTCCTGTTCATTCAGCGTCCTCCCTGCCGCTTTGTTTTATGTGTGGCCTCTCTTTACACCTGCATCCATTCATTTACCCATTTAACAAGGACAACATTGATTGAGAGAGGTGGTGAGAGGGCCGATTCGATTTCAGGGGACAGAATTGGATTTGATGGTCAGGCATAATAGCTTTCATGGGCTTTTACGACACTGAATAGCTTAGCTGGAGCTGCCTTGATGGGACTGAGGTATAATTCTGAGAAGGATCCCGGGGATGGCAAGAGCACAAACATCCTGTACCTTTCTGTGGTGGCCCGCCGAGCTCTCTGTGCTTTACCCAGAGCAAATAGCACAGGATGCCATGTGAGACCAAGACCTACCTTCAAACTAAAAGAAAATGCCTCATACAAAGTCACACTCTCACAATCTCTCATATCGGTGTTTCCAAAACTGTGCTTCGATCGATGAGCTGCCACGACAAACGTTAGTCGTGAACTGGGCCGGGTGCTCGCAAGACTGAACGGAGGGGGGGGCTAACCTGCTGTGAGTTGTCGTTAAAGATGGTGGCACATTGGCGGCAGGCTGTTTTTGTGTGGACTGAAATCCGGGCCTTGCAGCTGAGATAAGATGCATTCAGACTCCACGGCCACATGGGTAATCAGTTCCCTCCTAATTCCTCCCCACTTGGTCCACTCTGATTTCATTCATCTGCAAATTGCTCAGAGAACAGTTTTGCTAGAATGGAGGAAGAATTGTTTGTGTATACTTTGCCTTTCTACAATAAGTTAGCTTTTGATGGATGGGGAATTCAAAACATTGTCCACTGAGCAATCATGTTAAATTTGCAAGCAGTCGCTGTTCTACTGTTGTTAGTAGAACAAAATGCACTTGAGTCTTTCTCCTTGCTAAACTGTGTATCCAACTCAAAAGGATTTGGCTTTCTATTGTTTCTGTCAAACTAGCTATTGTTCTGATGTGTCGTTACAATATTGATTTCCCTAAAAGAGACATTTAGAGTGATGATGTTGTTTTGCAGGTGCCACAGGGGATGCTCAGCCTGACGCGCTACCCTCGGTGCAGGGCACCCTGCCGCACTTCATCCAGGAGCCAGAGGACGCCTACATTGTCAAGAGCAACCCCATTAAACTGCGTTGTCGAGCTGCACCTGCCTTACAGATCTTCTTCAAATGCAACGGGGAGTGGGTGCACCAGAATGAGCACATCTCCCAGGAGTATAAGGACCTCAATACCGGTGAGATAAAGCTTTATGACCTTATTGCAGCCAGTTATTTCACTGGCTGGAATAACCTTTGGGTTACATGTAACATAAACCTGTCCTTTGGAAAATGGAAACACAACCTGAAGATAGCATAGCATTTATAAAATGGAGTACATTCAGTTGGGTATTTTATTTTCCAGAAACTGAAGTGACCAACAGAGCCTTTAAAACAAACATTTCTTTTAAGGTTATGGAGCCAGTAGGAAGGAAATGATACAGTCAGCTTCTCTCTGCAGCCTCTCTGAAAGTCCCTGAAAATGTGGATTCAAATCTGAAGGATTTATCATATGTTCATTACTAAATGCTCAAAAGTCAAAGTTCAGGAAAAGAATAGTGCACCTGTCTGGTTTAAAAGCCCTGAAAACTTGATTTCTGATCTAACATGTTTTTCTATAAGAATAAGTAATCATAACTAAATAAGCAACAGTTCTGTAGAATTTCCATATTCCTACGCATGCCATGCAACGTATGATGCTACAGTAGCACTTTCTGACAGTAAGTAGGAATATGAAAGTTCTTCAGTTGAGCCAAAGGAAAAGGCCGTCTGACAGCAAACTAAAGCGGTAAAAATATTGTAAATATTGGATACATTAAACTGATATTGATTTTTTATGTAGGCCTTTATTTAGGTGGCTAAAATACATTTTGCTGCTGGCCCCGTCCACAGCAGTACATTGCTCAGCTTCCTTGCTTCTCCAAACTGGGAGCCTGCCGACCGAAATCTACTGCTGGTAATAAACCGACTGTGGATAAGTAGCTCATACAACCCCACTTCAAAAAATATGAACTTATCCCTTTAAGAAGTGGCATTATTGAAAAGATTAAAACAAGTGATGATTCATACTAGACAGCGTGAGTTGAGGTGAAGGTTTGATTACTCAGTTTGAAAATGTGTGATTATTCTTTGACTTAGAGTGTAGATATACAGACGTGAAAAGGAAAGGGTAACTATGGTACATTTGGAAATCAGTCTGTCACACGCACAGTCACAGGAAACGTCAGCAGTGCCAGAGGAACACAGCAGACTGCAAAACACGCCAGAGTCAAAACCAGATGAATATTCACTTGGTCTCATACAGCTTGTACAGTGTGGTGGAGCTTTGTCTTGGAGTATGCTCATGTACACTGTTTAGGAACACACTGATAAGATTTATTTATTACTATGACAATTTTGTCAGCTTTATGATGCATACAGTACAGTCATGTTTTCATATGCTAAAATATATTGCTATACACCATTTTAAGTTTAAAAATTGTCCCTTAAAAAAAAAGAAAGAAATGAAATACAATACATTTAGTTTTTTTGACAGCTGGTCAGACAAATTTGAAGATGTCAGCTGGGTTTCAGAACTTGCGATGGACATTTGTCATTACTTTTGCGTTTGCGCCGAGTTCCGTAAGCATCACTGAAGTGCTAACAATAAGGTAAAGCACACCCTCGAGTGTAATATTGTGATTATACAACATTAACCAACAAAATAAAACATATAAACAAAATTTAGTCATATTGTGAGGCAGTTAGCTCTAAAAATAAAAAAAACTTTTTGCTTGTGTTATCGCCGTTTCCATGGAAATACATGGGGTATGACTAATACCTGGAAAACAATCACTCACGTCAGTAGAATCCTATGTAATGAAACCTAGTTTACTACTCCAGCAAGTAGACCGACCCTTAGTAACGACCTAGCAACAGAGACGATTTCCAGTCCCTGCTGACTCAGCTAGCTAACTTTAGCTAACGCTTTCTGGAGATTGCAGCATTTCCCGAACTGAATAAATACCTCACATATGAACACAAAACTGCTTTGCTAGCTCAATCTCGTTGTAACTAAGATATCCACTGAAAAAAAATTTTTTTTCTATGGACAGATTTAGCTACTTTGTCCGCAAACTTTGACATTTTTAAGCTAACTAGCTTACTACTCCAGCTAACTAGCTTAAAAATAAGCTAACTAGCTTAAAAATGTAAAGTTTGCGGACCAGCTGACCAAAGCTGCGCACCAAGTTTGCGGCTCATGGAGGATGCTGGAGTGGAAGTTGAGATATACTCTCATCTGAAGGGAAAATGGCTAAGTTTTGCTGTGTATGGGGGTGCCAGGTAACGATGAAGAGTGAGGAAGGGTACGAGTTTTGTATGTGTGTGACTGTGTGCGTATGTAACTCGTCTCACAGTCTCAGAGTTCAATCTGTTTTGTTTTCCCCACAACCCCTAATCAGTTCAGTTCAATCCAGTTTCACAAACATAAAAGAAAGACCCTGCACCCCCCCCCCCCCCCCCCCCCCCAGGAGCCAGGAGAAATGTCAGATAAGTCAGACCACAGTGTTTAACTACATATCTTCAAACGTTACAGAAAAAAACAAGTTAGCCAAGTTCACATATCTCCGCAATTCAATCAACCACCAGTCGTCCACCAGGAAGTGACTGTTGTTGTCAGCACGACGTCACGGTCTATGGTTCTAATGAATGGCGGAGTAATATTTTTAGTGATGAGGCTTTTTTCATTTGAGCACGGCTAGGTGCGCTATCATGCTGATTTGAGCACGTTCTAAATGTCTAGTTGACCAATCAGATTGCTTGGTCGGAACTACGTGTTGTACAATTCATCAATAATTGTTGAATTTAAAAAAAATGCTACTGATGGAAAATATAGTAGTTAAGTTGCAGGGATGTCTATATCTTATGTAAATTTCTCACTTGAAGACACTGAGGAAACAGTTTTCTCTGGTGAGAAGTTTTAATTAGAGTGCAGACATTGTTTTCACTGTTAACACAGACTTTCACTAACAAGGTGAGAAATTAGATTTTGATTTAGCAGCAAAATGCAATAAGATGTGTCATTTAGCAACTCGTATCTTTGAATCAAATACAGAATTAAAGCCTGAGGCCTTTAAATACTTTCCAAAGTTTTTGTTCTCACAGTGAAGATTCAGAGAAGATCCTTTTTTGTATGTTAATGTAGCACTTGACTGCATGTAGATGGTTTCAGGTCCTGACCATGGCCACTTAGACTGACCTTCAATAAGAATATCAGTGTGGCCTCAGATGGTTTAAGCCTAAAAGCCAACAAAGGCAGAGCAGCTTCAGTAATCATAGCTGGGTCAAGTAATATGTGCAGTATGCGCTTATTCTAAGCTGCTTGCAGTGCTAGATGAAGGGGTGTACTGTGCCACATCAGCACAATTTCAGTTAGTTTCACATGAGTCGTCACTCACCGAATGTATAGAACGAATATTCAAAGACACCAATCGTTCCAAAGCTAAATAGAATATTGGTAGTAAAAATGCACATTTATGGCACATTTGATTATTCAGTTGTTAAATAACATTTTTAAATTAATTCAAGGGCAGAAACCTTAGAGTTCATTACCACTGAGTAATGTTAACGGGGTCACCTTGCCTTAAAGAGCTTAGTGTGGGTGGAAAATGGAGAGTTTCATTAAACTGAATACCTTTGATTTGGAATTAAAATGTAATAACATAATGACACTGATGCATTTAATTGCTACTGGTTTGCAAGTCAAAAGTACATTTTGGTCAGACTCTAAAGTCATGGTATCAATGGTTTTTTGTCCAAGTGCATCCCTCTGGTTTAAAGCCCCTGAAAACATTGTTTCTGATCTCATGTCAGTACATTAATACTCATCCCTAAAAAGGCAATAATAAAGTTAGTTTAACTGTTTAAAAACTGAATACACTCGCCAGAACTGTTTGGGTGTGGTTTGAACCCCACAACTGTCGTCCTTCATGGTAAGAAGCCGATTAAGTTTTTCCGGTTTCTTTAGGAAAACAAAATTCTTTATAAAATTTTCCACATGAAGTTCAGTTTACTCATCACGAGGAGTCCTACTCAGCATGTGAAAGCAGTTGTATAATGTCCAAGTTTAAAAAATTACCCTTGTGATCAAGGTTTTCTTGGTTTGGGCTTTAATTTTTAACAGGAAACCTCCATTAAGAACTTCTGAACCGTCATGGTACAAACATGCGGTTGTGTGAAGAATACTCTCCGTGACCCAAACAATCACTGTCAGAATAGTTTAATAATCCACTTACTCCACCCAGAACGTTTTGGCAGCTCACCACTTAGCTTTAGCATGTTAATGGATGTATGCTAGCCGGCTTAGCCAAGGTAGCCTGGTTACCCTGTTTACTCTGTAGTGTCACTACTGTCAGACCCATAACACTGACCAAGTGCAGCACTGTTATTAAAATATGTGCCGGTGTCTCCGTAGTGTCTCCCCATCAAGGAAACTATACGTCTATGTCAAGATGCATGGAGAAGCACACTAAAAGCCAACATATCTAACCCTTTGTTGAAGAAACGCCTCTACCAAATGAAAGAACACACTTCACAGAATACTGACTGATTTGTTTATTTGCTGATGGTCTCCAGATAGTATCCAAAGATGATTGTAGGTATAAGTATACTGTACAGGGCTCATGGCGAGTCGAGTTAAAACAATTTGCAAGTGAAATGTCCCTTGAAAATATTGAGGTTCTTCATTCCTTCTCTCTTCCTTTTATTTTGATAGGGAGGCTCCTTTATAATAGCTAATGTTATGGGAATATCACGTATTCAAATGAAACGTTTACGAACCTCGTCTCATTATTAATTGTGCATCAGCAGGCTATAAATAACCCTCAGCTATAAAACAACAAAGACATTCCTTTTTATGGTCATCAGAAACTTTTAGAAAAGCTGTAAAAAATGAGTTTGATCATCAGAAAATAATCATCATCATTAACATAATTATGAATGAAGCGATCTCTGCTGTGATAAAATCAACACCTTATTAATACATCAGTGTTAGAGCAGCATGTTAATGTTGTAGCTGCTGGAGGTGGAGCTAGTTTCAACTATTTTATATACAGTTAGACCAGAAATCAGCATAAACCATCTGTCAGCAGGTGTCCTGACTCCGTGCAAGAAACTGAAAGGTTGTTTTCCCAACTTCACTGTTTCAGCAATAGTTTCCACTGCAGCACAACTAAACTTTCAGTAATAGTTTTGGCCACTGAGCCAAAATAAAGGACTAAAACATCATTTTCTACCTTTCTTTTTTCTGCTGTACCAAAATTGTACCCCAGAACTGAGGTACATACCAAACCGTGAATTCTGTGTACCATTACACCCCTATTAAAAACTAGACATGTGGGCATTTAGGAGGAAGGAAGTCTAATAAAAGACACTTTCCAGTAGCATCATGGTAAATGTTGGATCCAGTGTTTTTGGAACTTAAAGTCCAGACATCTCTCTGCCTCTGCTGCTTTAATTTTGACAATTTTTTTGTAAGTGCAGTACTAAATCACTTGAGTACCCCTTTAAACTTTTTTTTACTGTATTAGTAGAGACCTTCCATAACAAGCCAGCATTGCTTGAACATGACTTTCCCTCTGTTTGTCTGAGAAAAGCACCAACTTTATTGACCTGTTGTTCCTCTTATTAGGCATATTAAATGTTATGCTGTGCAAATTAAAGGGTTTTTAGAAGCCTCAGTAAACCCAATTCAGTTCTAAACACTGTTGCGATGCTTTTAATGATGATTTATGAGCTGTAGTTGCACTTCCTTTTGCTATTTCTTTTTCAGTGGGTTTAGGCCCCAGTTGCACTCTGTTGATTTTTGTTTTCATGTTCAGAAATCAAAGTCAACATTACGTAATTGTATGTTTGGACCGTGGCTCAATCGCTAAGGAGATATATGGACCCTCAGGCTAGACCAGTTGGAAACCTTTAATACTGTGTGAATACTGTTCCAACATCCAGTACATGTTCAGCTAATACTTAAAACTGAATGAATTTCTGGTGGAAGTTATGATTTGAAGTGTGAAGGAAGCAGTGGCGTGCCATACCAATTAAGCACCATTAGTTTTTGTCAGGTGGAAGTGTGTTGATTAGAGGACCTGACTGAGGCCTCCTGAAGGGATTTCTGGCAAACAACAAAGCCAATGTGACACCTCGGCTTGAATGCTCTGTGATTAGAGGCTGTGAGAAAGCCGTCTTTCTTGTATTCATGAAGGTCCCTCCACAGGAAAGAGGCTTTAATTGCTTCTGGAAGTTCATTATAGTGTGATTGCTGTGCTGTGACATTGTTGTGAGCTTGATAATGGCAAAATTAAGTTTGGAACTTAAATTGTTTGCTGTTCTGTGTGCAGAGGAAAAGTACAAGAGAAAGTTCACTTGATGGTATTCGCCAACTCACTTCACATGCCACTTCGACATCCAGCATCCAGCAGGAGGAAAGCTATAAGAGTGACAAACTGTATCAAGAACCTGCTCTTCCTAAACACTACAACGGCTGCGTTAAAACACCGATAAAGTAGAACGAGTAAACTTTACACTATGTCAAAACTATGTAACTTTTTAAAACAAGTAACACAATCTTCCTCTTGCAAATGTTGAAATCATGAACAATAAAACACATCCTCTCTGGATTAAATACATTCAGGGATGTTGCTGAACTGTCATACTTAGCCTGGTATGACCAGTAGTTTATGCTAGCTAATGTTAGCAAACTTTAGATAGACATTACTGTGTAACTGGCATCAAGGAGTCAGTTTGCTGACTTTGTGACTCTTCTCTTGTGCAACTGTTACACTATATTTAAGCTTGTTTTGGTCTCCTCGAGGGAATATCTGCCATAAATGTTCCACTGTGTTCACCCGTGTTAGAACCTCAACGGAGGTAAGACCAAAAACAGTACCAGGTACTATCCGCAACTTTTGCCCAATGGAAGCCGTACCAAGCTTTGTAGAGCTGATTGTAATAGCAGAGTCTGTGGGTTCCTCACTATGAGCAACGCCTTCCACATTACACATAGTCAATTAAGCCATCGTCAATATAAAATGATAGATTTGTGCAGCTTTAAAGACTCACTGTATCAACGTTTTTTATATGATATTTTAGCAGGTTTCGGACACGCACAACGGCTGTAACAACTGAAACATCACCGACGTTACACACAAGTCAGTCTCTCTGGTTTGTAGCAAAAACAGACACAAAATCACAAAGCAAATGCACTTAATAATCTGATGATGTCCAATGATAACAGGTCCACTAAGGCATTAATCTGAGTTGTTTACATGAAGATGGTTCTATTTCCTGTATTCCTGTTTCCATGCTACATAAGATAGTGTGATTAATAGCTGCTCTAAAGGTATTGGGTATTGGGTGAAGTTAATAAACCACTTGATTCACATGGTAGAGATCAGCTGCTAAGTTGGGGAATGAAGACGTTGAGGTCCAGCTTAGCACACTTATCTAGGCCGCGGGCTATGAGCTCGAAAATATTTTCAAGGCGTTCACCTTCGGAGGAGGCGAGAAAGAGGACGACTACAAGACGGTGCTAGCTAAATTTAACACTTCATACCAAAGAAAAACACTATACACAATAGAGCATGCTTTCACCCACGAGAGCCAAAGCCAGGGGAAATAACTGAGTCATTTATCAGAGCACTCCATGAACTGAGTGAGAAGTGTGAGTTCACATCAGAGACAGACTGGTTGTCGGCTTCTGCGACAAAGAGCTCTCTAGGCAACTACGGATCATGTCCGACCTCACCTTGGAAACTGCAGTGCTGAGGATGTAGCACAGCAGATAAGCCAGTAGGAGCAACGTGCAGAAGGTGACACATCGGCAACCATCGCAGAGAGGTGGAAGATACCCTGCTAAAGAGAGAAGAGACGGACTGGAGCGAGCCCAAGCCCGGCCAGGTGCCCAGCATTAGAAAGTCAGAAAGAGAAGTCAGTTATAGTAAAGACATCTTGGAGCAGTAAGTAAAGTATATCAGGGCAGTGTTGAGCATTTGACAGAACAAATAAACGTAGGACACACTCCTATTAGGTTTAGAATCGATACTGGAGCTGATGTTACCATAATGAACCTGAAGACATTCAGAGCACTTAGTGGACCCTTAGACAGCCTGGGAAGGACACTAAACATTGTGGGACAGTTCAGTGCTAGTACACTTCATAAACAGAGGAAGCCCTTCTTTAACATGCACATAGCAAGAGGGCCTACAGTCAGCAACCTATCAGGGAGAGAGACAGTAGTAGAGAGGAGGCAGGTTAGTGCAGCAGCAGCAGGACATCAGGGGACACTTAAAACAGACCTTGTCAAGATCCACTTAAGAGAGGGAGCTGTACCGTAGGCTGTACATACAGCTAGAAGACTTCCACCACTTCTTCCTAAAGTCCACTCTGAGTTGCAGGGCATGATAGAGAGAGTCACACAACCTGCAGACTGGTGTGCACCTGTGGTGCTGGTCATGAAGCCAACATGCCCAGTGAGAATCTGTGTAGGACTTCAAAATCTAAATGAGAAAATCAAAAGAGAGAAAGATATCAACTGCCAACTATGCTTAAACCAGGTACGTGCTCATTGAGAAGGAATGTTTAGTAGGAGTATGGGCCTGTGAATAACTGGTAGGCATGGACAGACTCTGACTTATATATAATATAATAGTACAATAAACTTAATTCATATAGTAGCTTTCATAACATAAAATGCAGCTCAAAGTGCTTTACAGAAAGAGGTACAAACAAAAAAAAGATATTTGAAAATATTAAAAGAAAGGAGAAAAAAGAAATACAATAAATAATAAAAAATACAGTGATTAAAAGAGGTAAGAAGATAAAAGGAGATAGAATCACAGATGATTAGCTTCAGGATTTGGATAGTGTACCAGTGCGATGTCACATAGCCCTGTAACGGACAGAGACGATCACTGCCTGTCACATTAATGCGGTCACCCACACTTGGCCAATATCACAGCACAAACTGGACATGATAAGGTCTGCTACACAGCTACAGAGTGTACAGAATCTGATCAATGATTGATATCCTGAACAAGTGAGTAGCATCACAAACAGTGCAAAAGACTACTTCACAGTGAAAGATTCATTGTCAACATGTGAGGGCCTTATCACACGAGGCTGTCGCATTATAATTCCACAGTCAATGAGACAAGAAAATACTGGAGCGCATACACAATGGACATCAAAGCCTGTCAAAATGTAGAGAATGTGCAAAGGAAACTGTGCGGTGGCCTAAAATATCCGCTGATATTAAACACAGTATCTGCCAGAAAAACAAGCATACACAGCACAGAGAGCCACTACAACCCACACCTCTGCCTGAACAACCGTGGCAGAAGACAGCCCGGACATATGTCAGTATAAAGACAAGCACTACATGTGTGATATCAGACTATTACTACCACAACAGACCAGGTTGTTAAATTACTGCAATCCACATTTGTATATTTGGCATTCCTGACCAGATAGCCCATGATAACGGTCCACAATACATAAATGAGACCTGGAAAGACTTGCAGACAGTGTGACATTGTCCATGTCACATCCAGTCCTCAACCCTCAGGTTAACAGACATGCGGAGTGTGCTGATCAAATGCATCCTTAGACACCAAGACCCACTATTAGCATTAATGTTCTACAGAGCAACACCAGTGACCTCTACTAGAGTCAGATTCTGACTTACCCAGCTCTCCCTTCATTCAGAAGGAGTCTGGTCCCTCAGTGGCCTGCTAAAGCCCTAATCAGATGCAGAGATGCAGAGGTGAAGCTACAACAGGCATTTTACTTCAACAGGAGACATGGAGTAAAGGACTTGTCACTGTTACAACTGGGAGATCGAGCTCCGTTAAGTTGGACGAGGACGAGACATGGAAAGGACCAGCATCTGTCATCCAGGAGAGCTGAACTCAGCGCTAACACCAAGCAGACTCACTGAGGGGAGGAGAGCTGAGAAGGAAGAGGCGACATCTACAACATCTGCCACCAGCAGCAGCAACAGTGAACACAGAGACTATAAAAGTGAGCACAGAGCCAATAGGAATGGTAACACAGCATCAGAGACAGAGTGAGAGTAATGGACTTAATAGAAACACATGAGAAGGTTAGAGAAGTGATGAGGTTTGGTAGAGTGTGTAAACTTGTGGTAAGACTGGATATGTAAGCGTAATGTAATATCCTGCTAAAGAGGTAAAGTGGAAACTCTAATATGCATTGTTCTAAATATAATGAAAAGTTAGGAGGAATTAGAAATGTTATTGTTTATCCAGGGAAAACTGTCAGTTTAAGTTAGAAAATGTGATGTTTATGATATGTATGATGCCTTAACACATTAATGATCAGTATGTCACAAGTCTAGAGTAAAGAGTTCTAGTTTGTTTGTAACCCTGTGATCCAGAGGGAGGATCATCTGAGGGGGAGATGTCAAGCTATTGGTTAATAGAAGTAGACGGACACACCGTGTAACCAATCTGAGAGCTACGCTGTGATGCACAGTGAGTGAGGAAGCTCATGCTATAGTGTTGTAAAGTTAATAAACTGCTCGTTCTGAGTATTAATAAGTTGCATCGGCCAGCAGTTTATTTGACAGCTGCGATGTGTCACAGTTCCTCTCCAGTATTCAACCTCAAACCTGATCCTTTGTTTTTTAGATCCTGCTGTGATGCCCTTGTGGCTCTTTGTTTAAGTGCTGTAATTAAACTTCTCTCTCAACATAGTACAGTAAACATGTTTCCCAGTGGACAGTCCATACATTGACTCTATAGCACCACATGAAACTCAGGAAGGAAGCATGTAGCTTCAAAAGTTTCAGAATAATTACAAATGCAACAGTCTACAGTCACAGTAGACATTTTACTGTGTCTTGTCTAATTCATAACATTAATAATTGCTGCATTCCATTTAGGTAGGTATACCAGTTCCCCAAGGCCATGTATTTTGCATACTGCTACTGTAACACCTAATGGAACAGAGCCGTTGTTAATATTATTACACCTGAGCTTTTCCCGGCCATGAAAAAAGGTCTGTTGTTAGATGATGAAGGTGCTTTAATGACATTATTATTAGTAAATACAGCCAGTAGAATGGGACAAAAACTGAGTGTCAAATGTTCCAAATAATCATCGTCATGCCGATAGATGTTATCACATGATTAAACACAGAATACTATAGTAACAGATATTCACTGAGGTTAGAGTATGAGCAGAATAGAAAAGCCCGATACCATGCCTCTTTAGAAAACTACATGGTGAAACAGAAGCTCGCCCAAGGGTGAGACTTTTCTTTTTAAATGACCACAGGCATACCTTCACCTCGGGCTGGATGCTGTTTTAAGATGAGTGACAGGAGCTGGGGCGTAAACCTGAGCAGCGGAGGGGAGGGAGGAGGGACCAACACTATGAAGATGTATTTTGTAGCTTTAAAACCACATAATGGGTAGATATTTATATGTTGTTGGTGAAAGTGTGCAACCTAAGGGCGCATGACTAATACTGAAATTACTGAGCGCTTACAGTGCTTTGCATCCTGAGCAAACAATAAATTCAGCATTTTGTTTTCAATTACGATATATAAGCAGCCTCGAGCCACAGAAAATCAGATTGTTAAGGTCTGTTACACACAGTGAAATAGTTTCAGGGACACCTGTTGACTCGATGCATGTGAGAACAACATAGCAAAATCACCTTCAGTGTTTTTTCTAATGAACAGCTGTTCTGCTGATATAACGGATACATGTAAATTGATGGTACAATTAGTTATGACATAAAGTAGGATTCAGGGAGGTCCATGAGATGGCTTCAGAGGACAAAAAAAAACCTAATGAATAATTTAAAGATCATCTCTACACATGTTTGAAGACATATACAAATACTCTGCTTATAACAGTAATGTATAAAGTAAAGTTACGACACTAAAATCCTTAAAATGGCATCTATTCCTCCTTCCACATTAAAAATTCCAGAAGGAATAAATATGTAAATATATTTCATCTCAGAAGTTGGACACAAGATGTCTCCTACTTCACTTCAAAGTCCATTCTCAGTGTTTGTGCACTGGAGGTTTCAAGTTTCCACATCACACTAGTTGAATATTGGACCACGATTGACCTCAAAACCAGTTGTGATCACAAATCATTCTCGTAGGCGCAAATCAATTTTCAGTGAGCGCAGAGAAACTTTCCATCTTCAGCAGATGAAACTCTGCACATACATCATTCTGCACAGTGAAGCTTAAACATTCAACTGTAGGAACAAGAAGAAAAACATTTTTGAGTGCAGGGGGGCTTAAAGCTCCTGTGTGTAGTTTGTTTTTGTATTTTAGATTTTTTAGATCAATGGCGCAGCCATCAGGAGCAGTTTGGTGTTCAGTATCTTGCCCAAGGACACTTTGACATGTGGAGTGGAGGAGCTGGGAATTGAACCACCAATTTTCCAATTAGTGGACAACCCACTCCACCTCCTGAGCCACAGCCGCCCCCATTGTCCATATTATTATATATGATGCTTGAAAACACTGGTTCACAATAATGGCTCTAGTTTAGAGGGTCTATAAAGTAGGATTCCAAAAGGTCCTTGAGGTTGGAGGGAGGGGGGGGGGGGGGTAACTATATACGACTGTGGAGGCATAAAAATCAGAGTGGGATTATGATTTTGAATAATTTAAAGCCCTTTGTGGAGCTTTTTTTTTTTCAATGTGATTATTGCATCTTTCAAGTTATTCTGATGTCACAAAGTTTTGTTTGCAGTCCTGGTGAGAAGTGGTGCTGTCTATGTTGTTTTAATGTCTTGTTCTTGGATCGGGTTAATGGGTTAATGGGTTAATGGGTTTATGGGTTAACGGGTTAACGAGTTAATGGTGTGTGCTGCTGTCTTTGAGTGTCTTTTTTAATGTGACCACTAGGGACACCAAATCACACATTAGTGAAAGTTCATGTAGAGGCTTTAATCTGATTCCAGTTTAATTCACAGAGATGATCTAAATGAGGTGGTCCTTAAAAACACTAATAGTTATCTTCCCTACCTAGACTGTGGACTGTATAATTCGGGGTCTATGGACTAATATGTGTAACGTGATCATTTAAGAACCACATCCATCGTCTAATCAGCCTCTAGATATTTAACGCTGACTAGCTAATGCAGATTCATTTCCTCTTCCATCAGTTATGCACATTGCAGATCATTTTGAAAGGGAAATTTGATGCATATTTCATATTCATTAACTTAAATTAGCCCTGGCTTGTTCATCAGCATTCCCACGTCAGTAAGTGCCTGTTGCCATCGCTGCTCGTTACTGACTGACAGCACCCCCCACCCCTCCTTTTCTTAACTTGCTTCATTATCCGTGACACTCCACTATATCTCAGTCCCATTGAGGGGAGTTGAAAAATTACAAGCTATTTTACCTCAACTTACCGTCTCTGTGCACCGAGCGGTTACCTCTCGCTACAATCACCGCACTTAACTGCCTGTGGCACTGCCAGGCCAGGTGAAATCTCCTCGCTATCAACTGGCCCGAGTGGATTAGCAATTAGAGGAGCGTGAGGATGTCCTCGCTGCAGCCCCTGGCATAGGCCCGCCTCACTGGTAAATGCAAAACCACAGATAAGGGCGGTCTTAGCGGGAAGGCTTTGTCCTGACTCAGTAATAGACAGCAACATTGTGTATTGGATTAGTCCGGCTAATCAGAGGAGGAGATCAGTGAAGAATTGGAATGTTATTGATTAGGACACGGGCCCTCAATGCCACCAGGAGCACCTGATAGCATCTCTTATTTACCAACTAGCCTGATGAATCACTAGGCGCTGATAAAGCTGACAATGCCCTTGAGTTCCCTGGCAGCAGACGCTCGGGGAGGACTCTGTATATCTGCACCGTGTACTGTACGACATCTGAACACAGGCAATCCAGCAATGAGCGTGCATGGATATTGATTGGATGTTTTTATAGATTATTCCAGTCCCATCTTCAAATCAAAAGACTATAAAACATTGTCAGCAGCTGTTTGCAGATGAAATTTCAGCAAGTTCATTTGAATGTGACATTTGGCTGAATGTCATTAGAGATTAAAAGGACACATCCAACTTGTAAATTTTGCTCGTGATTCTCCCAATGTCTCCTTTCTCGATATTTTGGACCAAAGATCAACAATCATACAGGCAGAAATCCATCATAGAGAAAAAGAGATACCTTTCCCTCCACCCACAGTGGCCTCACTGGACCAGAATACAATACAGCCACGAGGCAATTGGCATTTTGAGCAAGGGCCTGCCTGTCTGCAGACACACCCAAGTGTTCACAAAGTGGTCGTGAGTGTGAGCTACAATACATTTATTTGCTCACAAACCCTTCTGAGACCGAAGGCAAAAGCTCACACTTGTTGTTGAAAGGCATTCTGGGAGATGGAGAAGTGAAGTAGAAGTAGATAAGGTAAGTTTAAGGGTCAATGGGGGCATCAAAGACATTTTAGCACAAAATATCTCTGGAATGCACTCAACAGTACCACAGACTGATGATATATAACAGCAGGGTGGATTTTTCCTTTAAGATGTGACTGGTCTGTTCTGGCCAATCATGGCACATTAACCTGAATTTCAACACTTTCCTGCAGACACCAGGGAATACGATTTAATCGTACTCTTTCTTAGTGATAGAGTTCTCACCAGGTCACTTAGACACATTACCTCAGCTTTAAAAAGTAGTGAGAAGACTCAGATGCAGAAACAGAAATAATAATCAAGATAACTTCCTTTATTCTCAGGGGCTGCTTGGCTGGCAATACCCAATGCAGCTCAATGCAATTATGAGAATATTCTGATGGCGTCACAAGTAAATTTCTTCTTCTCATTAAAAAGATTCCATCCACCTATTTTCATGCTAACTAAGTATTGAAGTATAAAAGCTGACCGGCAATGGGGAAATTAGATACAATTTCCAGAAAAAGGTTTTATGCAGGCTTGAAGCTGAAAGTTTCATATCTAAGAAGATGTTATTTAAATTGTGATGGAAATGCATTGTCCACTAAATAATGACAAAAACTCAGCTGACGTCTAACATAATGAAATATCTGTCAGATGTCCACCAGTGCTCCCAGAAAGGCTGTATTACAAGCCATCTAGATGCCCCAGGCCCCCAGGGGTCAACTACAGCCTGACTGATACTGGAATTATAAAGCCCATACTGATATTGATATTTTAGAGAAAAACAGTCTGTACTGCAATTCCTTTACTTAAGGTACTTATCAGCTGACATGAGATAAGCTAAAGTCAGCCGGTATATCCGTCCTGCTAGTTAATTGGTCAATTGGTTGTACATAATTTGATTAATTGAAGATTTGTTGTGGAAATTTGTACCACTAAAGTACAGTACAGTCCTTCAGTAATACCTAATATCATGGTCTTATAGATGGCCTAAAATCTAGTTATACGCCTATATTTGATCTTATATGGTACCTTTGGTTACAGCATACTGTTTGAGTACAGGTTGGTTTCTAAGTGTCAAAGGAAATCATAAAGCTGCCGTGTATAATGGGGGTTGAAAGGGATCCCGTAACACATTAATACGGTCTCCGCTATATGTATTTAGTCATTAACTGGTGCTGCTGCATTTGAATATTATTAAGTTCACATCTTTTATGTTTTAAGTCTGCATAATAATAAGTCTGCATAATAAGGCAAACAGGAGCTCTTTCTGAAGAACAGCAGATTTCAAACGATTTCCTGCTTGTTTCTTTTCTGATGTTTGGGGATAAAAACTGTGACGACTGCTTTCATTGAAGTCACATTTAGAGTATTTATGATGCGTATGATACAAGACACTTCATCAGAGGGCTGTTTGGACACGTTATTAGGCAAGTGAATCCCTCTATTGAAGCTTGGATAAGTTGGTACAGTTGTCTGATTTTTAGCCCGTCATGCCTTCTACTCTACTAATAACTCCTCTGATATATATCTGAGACATGAGGGTGAGAGAAATATGAAGGGAGCTATACAGTATGAAAAGAATATTACCAAGGCTTAGACCAATATGGGATTAGGATTTGACTCAACAGTGTTTGGGGTGTCAGTCTGTAAAGCCTGTAATGGAATCTGCCTCACCCTGCCATAAGGAGCTGCAGCTAAAGAATTTCATTAGTCTGGCATTCATCTGGGAGTTCAAGTGTCCCCATGGTGATCACAAGAATGAAATCTGCTAAAAAAAAAATGTACAGAATTCTTCAGGGTCACTCCACAGTTACTGGTATCCGCTGGCAAAACCCGGTCATACTGGTTGAATATTACAGTAAACCATATCCTGTTTATAAAGCTGGATGTAGCAAGGTGTGACGTCACATGCTGGTTTGCTTTGGATCCAGTTTGAAGCCCAGAGTTGCAGCTTATAGTCGGTGCCATCTTTTCCATTTGGAGCCAGGACCTTCTGAATAAAGAGTGCTCTGGAAACACACCCGCTACCTTGGACCCAAGCTAACACCAAGCGCTGCACATCTGGGCTAACATTAGCTACTGTAGCTTAATCATGCTAACAGGGCAGGTATCATAATCAAGTACAATTAAACTTACTGAAATAGTGCAACAATAGTGCGACTCATTGTGAGTCCTGGAGCAGAGGAGAGCAGCAGGTGAGCCAACTGTCAATCAACACCCACATGGCAGACATCAAAGCCTTCAGATTTTATTAACGGAGCAATCATTTCCAAAATGATCACCAGCGCTTATTAGAGGGTCTGAATTTAGTGATTGAGACCATAATGACTCGTCAGGGACTCTTTGAAGCCAGCGTTTAGCGGCTGTTGGTGCGTCGCAGTGATACTTGCATTGGCTTCAGCCTCAAGCTGTGGTAGTTGTGATTCGCTTCTCAAGACATTGTTGGATACCAGGTAACATGGGATAGACCTGCAATATGAGAAAGGTGAGAGGTAGAGTTGACACATTTTAATTTTATGTAAATGAAAACAAACTTCACGTCCTTTCTAATAAAAGTAGTGCAGATCTCACGGGTACAGGCCTCGGCTGCACCGTTGGCCAGAACGTGCATGAACCTCAGCAGGTTACAAAATACTGCTAAACAAAGATCTATTGCTAGGCCATGTTTTTTCTTTATATATGGAGGAAAAGATCCTTATCACAGACTCTGTGATTCTGGCCTCCATGCTTACAGTTACAAGCTAATATGTGGTAGTTGCATACATAGTTGGGTCAAATGGTAGGATTGCTATTTAATACAATGCTTGCTAAAGAGAAATACTTCTCATTTTTGCAAACATTGACACTTCCCACCTTAATAAGCTAACAGCAGCAGAGGTGATGTTGCACTATTTTTCATCTCTAGTGATTCTCCACAGTTATTGGTGTGACTTTGAGCTGTAGCTCGCTAACTGTGTATGTCTCCCGCTATCTGCTGTCTACTTCTTCCTTCCCTCCCGAGCTTTGCTTTGGTCTTCACCACCTTCTGAGAGAAAGTACATAGCTGTGTTCACCAGCTAGTGGCTAGCAGGTAGCATACAGTGTTGATGTGAGTACTGTGACTGAGCTGGAAAACAGAAACAATGCTCTTAAAGACACTAGAAGGCTTCATAGAGCTGCAGTTTTGGGTGTCTTCATTGGTTCAGCAGTGAATGTAATCATTAGACTGAGGAAATATTAGTACAACTTTAATACAACTTTCTTCTGTTATACATGGAAACAGCTTAATCAGAACAAGGACACTGATTATGTGTTACATAAAACGCTTCAGTTTCTGATCAACACATGCAAGGTAAAAGTGAATGAATCCTTAATATCCTAATCTCACAAAACTCTTTTTGATGCTTTTCACTGTAATGCAAAGCAAGAATTTCACATGATTAAGATTCATGTCAGCCCCAGAAGATTAGTACAACTGAGTGTAGGTGGGTTTTTCTCAGCTCCGTCCCCTGAAGTAAACTCTGTCCTATTTCCTATTGTGGAGAAGCCCTCAGCGCTTCCTCGCGCTGTTGCCATGAAAGCCTCCCTGTCTCACCAAATCTGGGAGATGCTCAGCCAGGCGCCCGCTGGGAGAGCTGACTGATCCCCTGGGTGCTGGGTGTAAACCAGTCTCCTCCCACCCATATGTCCAGGACGGCGGGGGGAGCCGTCACTCATCGGTGCCGCCTCTTTTGGCACTTTCCTAATAGTGATTACTGCCTCCAACCTGGGAGTGTGAGAGGAAATCAGCATCCACCTGGCTCTATCAGGGGGGAACTCTTTATCCTTGTTTGTTCTATAAGAGGAGACGTGTTTATGCTATTAGGACTCACACGTTCTCCTTTATGTGATTTTAATTGAGGCAGTTAAGCCTCCCTTGGAGGAATCTGGCTATTAAGCACTTTGAGTTGCGCACAAACATGTTTCTGTATAGAACCACGTTGTTCAATAGTTACCCATGGAGCAGAAGGAAAGAGAAAAAAAAATCATTGACCTTTCATTCCTGCATCTGTAGAGTGTGAATGTTATCATCGGTGAGCAGCAAGCAGACAAAGCTCTCGCTTTTATACATATCGTGTGTGTGTGTGTGTGTGTGTGTGTGTGTGTGTGTGTGTGGTCGTAGGTGGTACGTATTCATCTGTGTGTATATATTGTCATGAGGGGTACGTGTTTGCATGAGTCAGTGTGCGTTATGTGTGTAGATCGGCCATCTGGGTATGTGTATAATTTGTTATTTGTACTGTTTGTATTGGTATTGCATGTTCGCATGTGTACACAATGAGGCGATGTTTGTGTGTATGATGGGTGTGTATAGTGTGTGTGTGCACGTGATGTTTGAATGTGTTTGTGACGGGTTGTGTGTTTGCACGTATTTATGCATGTGTGTTAGTGCATATATCTCTGTTTCTATGGTGTTTACAGTGTGTGTCTTTGCATAGTTTAGAAGATATAAATATGGAGTTAATGTATTTGTTGGTGTGTGTGTGTATGTGTGTGTGTGTGTGTGTGTGTGTGTGTGTGTGTGGAGTATGAAGGCCTGACTAAAGCAGATAAACGGCCTCAGTCTTCACCTGCCAAGCAGCCCAGGGGGGCTTGTTGAAGTGTTGTCGCTGTGTGTGTGTGTGTGTGTGTATGTGTGTGTGTGTGTGTGTGTGGTCAGGCTGGGGTTGCTGGCCGGACAGAGGGTTGGGCTTGACAAACGGGCGGTGACACCTTACCACCCTTCTAGCTACTGCGCCGCCGCTGCCGTCTCACCTCACTTTTCCAGCACAGCGCGTATATCTCGGGCTGAGGCGTAATGGCCTCTAAAGCCAGGATTGATGTTATCGTTGCCCCGGGGTTGCTTTGTGAGCCAGTTAATGGGGTTGTTAACCGAATGTGGCCCGGACAATACACCTTACACACCCCCACCTTTACCAGCACTATAGACTCCTGGGGGGAAAGGACGGGTTATAACTTCTCTTTTTCCTAGAGATGATTTTATTTAGCCTCACCGCATGCTTGCTGCCAGGGCTGAGGACTAGGCTATAAAGGTTTTTTCATTTTTTCTTTTTTTTTTTTTTTTACGATAGAGAAAGGAGCCCTTTGTCACTGCTGATGAGTCAGCGGATTCAGGTTTAATACCTGAGCCGTCACAGGAGTATCGATGCATGCGCTAGTGTTTTTATATCCAATTTTGACTCTCGGGAAGCTGCTCAGCGACACTTACTGTACCAGTGAAAGTGAGGATGCAGAATGACTTCAGGAGCCGCTCAGCACTTCATGATTTCTGCAGGAAAATTGAGGCTCGGAAGGTTCATTTTTTGTGCATTTTTGCCTTTATTGGATAGTTAAGAGTGCAGAGAGGGGCGGGCGTATGACATACAACACAGGTCCTCAGCTGGAATCCAACCAACGCCTGAACCAGATCACCAGGCTACCAGAGTGTCTGTGATACCATTTGTCCCATTTACACTTCAGTGTATTCCTAACCATGCTTGTTATTTGCTGTTTCATCTGTAGCATTATACCTCTACATTATGATAAAATATAAACATTAGCTTTCATTGTTCTTACTCACCCGTACTCACTATGCTCTCAGGAGAAAAGGGGAAAGTGGGAGTAGCTATTCCAGGCACCCCTGCTAATAGAAGTAAAAATCCCTTTCATTTACCTCATAGACAATATTACCTGACTCACAGTTTGGACCAAAAGATGAACAACTGTGTCAGAAAATATCTGGTTCTTTGATTAAGAGTCAAAGGTACAAGACTGGATATAAGATCTTTGGGGTAGAAGTGAACTACAACTCCCAAGATGCATTTCAGCAAGAAATATCCAATCTCGCAGCTTTAAGTTGTATCATGTGCGTCACTAACAATGGGTGGAAGTTTGATTGTGGTGTTGAGAAGCCTTTTGAATTCATTACTAATGATGGTCTTCTTCTACACAGAAATGGTGGCTGAGGCTCATGGGTATTTTTATTTTATTATTTATCTATTGTTATTTTAGCCAAAAGTGAAATAATTCAAACTGATGTCCATAACATCAAGCTATAGGACTGGTACGTTACCTGGTAGAGTCCCATGTTTCTATGTTTAGTAATATTAAATATTTGCTTCCTGCACACACGTAATGTTTTACAGTCTGGAGACCGTTTTGGGAGAAGACAGCAAAACACTGTTTCAGTCTGGACGATGGAGAGAAAAAGGTGTTTTTTTACAAATTGAACCTGTTTAGTGTGGACACAGTCTTGGAGGTGCTAACCCTGATCCCTGCTGCTTCACACTCGGTTGGAAGCTGCTCCGGTGTGGACCGGAGGTCACGGTCTGATGTAGCCAGCAGGACCACGTCATTCGCATAAAGCAGAGGTGCAATCCTGAGGATCCCGTTCCAGACAGTCAAGCACAACCTTGTTGGAGCCGAGTCATCCCCCAGTACCCCCGTAGGTACATTGTTTTCCTCCCTCCTCATTTAGCAGTGCTGCGTCACTGTAACAGAATGACTTGCAGTTGTGAGGAAACTGAAAGTAATACAGTAATTTAGACAAACTTTGCTCTAAAACACAAAGGAGTGTAGTTCTAATGATTAGAATTAATGTGCTCAATATGGTGAAGTAAAACACATTTTAGATGCAACCTGAAGCAGAACAGTAAAGTAATGAATGTGGAAACATAAAATAAACACCCCCCCCCCCCTTTCCCTCCACACACAACGTACTCAGAAAATACAAAACAACTTCTTCTTCTTTTATGAGCCACTGTAGTTGTAATTGCTGATGTTTCCCACCATGGCGATACAGGGTCACTGTTGTTTTCAGAGGCTCATAACATTGCAAGATGTGTCACTTGCTAGCAGTATGTTTTGGGTTGGTCAGGCTTCATTTCACGTTTTGCAGGCTTGAAATTGGGTATCATTTGAAGGAGACACGGCTGTGGGTTGGGACTGTCTGATTACAGAGCTCAGAAGTGGGCACGGGGCCTAATGGAGTTGGGAGATAAAAGTTCCACTTTTCTGGGAGGAATAAAAAATGGTGTGCTATCAAATATCCTTCCCCCCAAAAGATAGTTGAAATAGACTCTAATGGCTCTGTGCACATGTGCGGACGTGTTTGCGAGGGTTCTTGTGTGCGAGCCAGTTTTGCTGGCATGCAATATGAATGTGGGCAGAGTGAAATGGTGGCTAATTTGGGGATTCATTTTAAACAAAGCCTCAATACCTTAAGTGCTTGGGAGAGTTTTCAGAACAGTACCTGCAGGATTCTTCTGTCAGCATTAAGTCCTGGTGTAGTAACCGGCCTCGGTTGGCGAGCCGGAGTGGACATAATGAGACCCTCATGGAGGATGATGCTAATGTACTAATGCTGTTCTGAGATCTAAAGTGCAGTGTCTTCAGTAAAGAATTCTGCTGTGGCTCTTACAGCATGTGGGTGGCTCACAAGTGCAAGCAAGCGCATGGACTAGACAGATGAAACAGAATGATTATTGGTTATTATTAGCCTTTGTCAGACAGGCCTGTCAGTATCAAGATATTTTCCACTGATGAAGCACGTCGGCTAAAAGTGGAGATGAGGCTTGCACATGGATGGTTTCTCCTCAGAAAACTTTATTCACAGGTGAAATCTTCTTGGATAAAAAGGTGCTTTAGAATCATATAGGAGAGGAGCTCCATATAAGGAGCTTCTGTTGAACCTCAGAGCTGCAGGATGAAAACCTACTGGAGCGAATTTGATTGCAAGAAAAACTCGCAACAGGACTAGTGTGAGAACGGGAGAAAACATGCTCTCTTCCAGGTATTAAGTATATATCTAATGATGCCAGTGATCCTGGAGAAAGATTGTTGACATTTGAACTAAGCAGCCTCACTTCAGTGCTCCTTCAGAAGCTCCAACTCCCAAATTCATGAAGGTGACAACACTAACTACTGGGCTAATCCAGAGCATCAGCTGTAGAGTCACTTCTGTTCCTCTCACATTATTATGAGCAGAAAAAAATGTTGTCTCATGTGAGCACGACAGTCCATCCACCCTGTCCTCCTCTCTGCAGCCTCCCCACATCTCACTGGACCTGCGTCACGCGTCTCGTCTGTCAGCTGCAGCTCCTGCAGAGCTGAGAGGACAGACTGCCGTCACCAGGCCGACTGACAGCAGACACTCACTCAACCAAAAGAGTTTGCATGCAGTGTTTGTATTTATTTATCCATTGATACGGTTAATAAGTTTAACAGCAGGATATTTGTGTGATAAGTCTTGTTTTGAATATTAATGCTAGCATTAGAGATCAATACCAAAAAGATGGATCTTTCTCATGTTAGATCACATTCTAGGCCAACCCCTCTGTCCTAGAAATAACATTTATATACTAAATTGTAACAACAAATATATTTTGAAGGATTTTTATTTCATTTGTGTTCCAGCAAAATCCTGCAGTACAATAGTACACACAAACTTCTCTATGGTTCTATTGAAGTACTTAAGATGATGATCTTGGTTTAATACAGAAAAAGATGCAACATGTTTAAACCAGTCACATGACATCACAAACAGTTTGGAGCCAATCATGGTCCAGCATACAACTGATGTGGAAGTTTGGAGCCTCTAGTTCACACACACTGAGAAGGAACTTTAGAATGAGTGACTTTCAGTTGTAAGAGACATCTTCCAATGAAATTAACAAGATAGTGGATTTTTTAATGAGGCAGAAGGAATAGATAACGTTTAAAGGATTTTAATGAGGGAATTGTACACAAATTAATATTCAAAGTAGAGTATTTATATATATATGTCTTAAAACATGTCTTGTGTGGATCTTTAATCAAAGTGTTTTTCTTGCCTAAACTTCTAATCACACACAGAACATGTGAACCTCAGTCTCAAGCGTCAGTACGCCACCATCCACCCAACCACTTCCCTCCAATTTCATTCATTTGAGGAAATGTCGTGTGTGAGCAGAATGCAGACAGTCATTACATTTGACAACGCGACGTAATTGTGAGAACAGTTTAGTAGAGTATGTAAAGTACATGGACTGTTGTGTGTGTGCATGTAGCAACCGCCTCCTTTGTTCACGACACAAACGCAGCAGTTGGCGTGCTCTTCCTGCTCTGGTTTCCTCACAACGTCCAGACACATGCAGGTTAGGTGAATTGGCTGCTCTGAATTGCCTGTGGGTATGAATTAATGTAAATGTAAATGATTTTCTCTCTATATGTGTCAGACTGAAGACTGAGACCAGCTGTCCTGTTCTACAATATGATATGAAGATACCCCGTGGACTTGCACGAAATTAATAGTAAAGATTCTGTTTGCAGTCCAGTTCAGTAGTGATATGTACACACTTTCACTCAGCCTACCTGCAACATATTTTATTTGCCATCTTTCTGATCAGTAACATTAACATTGTTCCTTCAAAGTGAATCACTGAGTTGTTTCCATGTTCCCACTGACAGGAACGATGGCAGAAACAACCTGATAAGACCTAGTTTGTGATGAACTGCAGTGATCCTTTAAACACGTTGCTGTGCAAAGAGAGAGCAGCATCTAAAGAATAATATGGAGGGATCAAACTGCAGCAGGCTTTACTACACTTCATAAAACCTTACATTTCCACTCCTGAGAGGAGCGGTTCATATAGTGCAGAGGTTTTCAACCTGTGAGGCGCACCTCCCTGAGGGGACGCAGGAGAGTCGAGAGGGGGGGGGGGGGGTTGGGGGGGGTTGTAGGGACAAACAGGAGGCCGAGATAGTGCCTGAGGTGAGACAGGTGTATGCCAGTGTTCGTTAGTTATTATAGTTTGGCTGCTAATCACCAGAGTCCTGAGCTGGAGCTGCAGCAGTGACACACAGCTCACTCAGGCAATTACACTTCAACCTATTGCTGCAGTTTGCATCACAATTCATATTCCTTCATTATTCAGTCAAATCTGAACACATAGACATGATAAACATATTTTTAGATTCAATGTGACTTACACTTTGCAAGGATATTATCGTCTCCGGTGTCCTTCACGAATAAACATCCATAAATCTGCTTCAGAATCATGGAAGAAAGATGTTTTTTTCCCAGAACATGTCTGAGGATCTTCACATGTTTAAGTTTTCTGTCGTATCAAAGTGATTCATTCATTCATTCACATTCATGCTTGAGTTGCAAACAGGGACAACAAACAACAAACAAAGTCAGCTAAAGATTGTCTCAAAAGTTGTGATATAGTGAAATATATAGCATATTGCTGCGATTTATATATATATATATGTGTATTTACAGTGTATGTTTGAGTCCTGGCTGCAGTTTTCTGACTTCATGCAGCAGTATTTTATTTACATTTACAATTTAGGTGAAAAGAAGTCTGTTATGAAATCCAGGTGAAAAATCAAGACTTATAAAGGTATTTTAACTTTTCTATTGTGCCACTAATAAGTGGATAACCAGACTTTATATTTACCAGAGGCTCTTTCTGTGTGGAGTTGGTCTGTAATTACTTTTCCTTCTATTATTTATTCTTTGACTACCTTGTAAACAGAGCATCTTTTTTATTTGAAGTTAAGCATGTTTTTAAAGAAGATGTCATTTTTCAATTACAGATTAAATGGATTATCTATACATTGCTTTCTATAGGCAGAGAAGGCAGTTATGTTTGCATTAAAAAATAAGTCAAGGTCCAGTAGGTCATAGTTAAAGTAAAATGCTGGTGTTGTTTGTTTCTATGGTTTCGGTCTGCAGGTCAGCTGCCTCGCTGCTTTCAAAATATGATAACCTTTCAAACATGAATGTGCTCAAAATCAATTAAATCATAAATGGTTTGATTTCAGTTGGACTGCAACATGTAGATTTTTATAAATAATGTCATTTTAAGTGAATAGACACAAAAAAAGAGCATATAGGAAATATACTGTACACCAGGTCTTATAAACCAGAAACATCTTTAGAAACATATGCAGCAACGTGTCAAGGTCTTGATAAATAAAACTGTTGCAATTTCAGTTAGATAAGCTTTATTAGCATGCAGCACAGCACCACAACCAGTGGAGATAAGAGCACCTGTCCATTGAGTGTTGTTTGGATCAGTAATGGGGATCTGCACAGCCTCTGAAAGGCATCAAAAACGAGACAAGTAAAAGTTGGTGTTTATCAGAGAAACATGGTGGTTACAACCGGTTTAACATGTAACGTTCCTGTGTGGTTTGTGGATCATAAGAAATCTGTGCCCATTTTATATGGATGCCAAAGTGGGGGGAGTCCTCTCAATAGTGAATATTTATATCTTTGATGACATAACCACAGGATATATCGGGAGAAGAAGCTAACACTGTATCCACCGCCGTCCACAGTGACAGGTGAATAAAAAAATAACATCTGCTTCCTTCTGTCTTTTCTTTGAAACCAGCCAGAAAGGTTTATGGAGTAGAAAGGAGCCTCTGATCAATGGTTTGTACCCGTCAGGCACACCAACTCACCAGCTACTGTCATAATTTATTTGCAGTTGGCTGGATGTTAGTCAGCAGTTTCACACCCTGCTTCGAAGGCATGCAAGGAAACGGCTGAAGGTGGCACCGGCCCTCCACATTAAACCCCGCTTGTCCCTCGCCAGCTAATAAAAAGGAACCCGAGTCATGATAATAGAACTAAAGGCACCTAAACATAAGCTACTCAATAGTTCGTTTTAGTTCTGTTGGACGCTGCATGATGAGCCTCACCAACAATCACAGTGCACAAATATAAAATCATCAAAAGACAATGGTTAGGAATATCAAGTTAATTTATGCCTTGGAGGGCCCGCTGGTATTTCACGGCTGCTGCACACTGCTAAACACAATATACAGTAGATAAGCAGCAGGAGAGCAAGTGGACCCATTGTGATGTCAATTCTAGGCTTCTAGGATATACAGTAATACACTGCATTAGTAGGCTAAGGTCGTAACGATGAAAGCAGACTTACTGCTGCAACAAAATTAGAAAATCCTCTCAGGGATACTTACTATTTATTGATGTATTTTGCAGTAAAGCAAATCGCTGTATGAGTTGGTGTAGAGTGTGGTCTATCAACTCGAGGTTAGGTTAGGTTTGATCAAATCCCTTTATCGAATCAGAATCCTTTAGATGACCTTATCGAAATCTAAATAAATCTAAATATCTAATATCTGTTTAGCTTTCCACCTTAATCAAGTAACTAATTTCCTGAATAACTAAACATAGCACACAAAGTAAGGAAATTAGTGTTTGGTTGATAATTTCTTTGTTGTAACAGTAAATCTTATACCGTTGGAAAGTCTTTTTATTTCCCTTTTAAATGGTGCCACATTTGTAAGGAACATGCATTTGTGGGATGAGCAGCAGAGCTGAGTATGTGGGTTGCGCTCATGAAAAATTTGCCAAATCTTCTCTGCCAATGCCAAACAGCTTATTCTGCCATTGACTCTTGTTTGGTGTTTGGCGGATTGGATGATTGAAGTTTGAAGAAACAAGACATATTGGCAATTTAACAATTTATTCATTTAACAAACGGTAGCCTCAGTAGCGTGTGGAAGAACCATACACAGCCACAACAGCCTGGCACCTCCTCCTCATGCTGGTCACCAGCCTGGTCACACTCTGCTGTGGGATGGCGTCCCATTCTTCAACCAGTATCTGTTGGTTTGTGGGGTTTATCAGAGACGACCTCCAGAATGTGGGAGTGGAGAGGATGGAACGGCCTGCCAGCAGTCCTGACCTCAACCCCAGTGAACACTTGTGGGATCAGCTCGGGTGTGCTGTTCGTGCCAGAGTGACCAACACAACCACGTTGGCTGACTAGTGACAAATGCGTGTGTGCTACGTTTAAAACACAAATGTTAAATTTTCTGTAATCAGCTTTTATTGGCTGAGGAGGCAGAAAGATGAATTTTTAGTAGTAGTCTAATTAACCTGAAAAGGAGGTTACCAGTATGAGTTATGAATTGTTGATTTCTAACTGGCACATGTGAACAACAGAAGTAAAAGATTTGAGAGGAACAGGAACAGGGTCAAACATAGACTATTAGAACCCAACTCTAATCATCCTGATTGTATCCACCACCACGTTGTAGTTAGTACGGATAGTTTGATTCAGTTCTGTGTACATCTTGGTCTTTTCATGCTTCTTTTCCTTGCATTCACGTCCCTTTCATCGGTGCTTTGTGCAGCAAGTCCTCTTACCTAAGTGATAAAATTGGGTATTTGACAGCGCCATCCAAAATGATATTTATATGAATAATAAACGTTGTCCTGTTATCTATGCCAATGGCTAAAGTTTGGCTAAGTTTACACAACTGATACTACATAGTTAAGTTAAGAAGAGGTCATTCTCATGATTAAGGTTAGAGACACATCGACTCCGTGGTTATGACAAACAAACATGGTGACTGTGGGTAGAAGATTAACCATCCACCCAAACCTCCACTTTTTACAGCAGTGTAACTAGCTACTGCTGCCTTTTCTACTGACGACAGCTATTATTTGCTTTTTTAATAAACTCTAAACCTGAATATAAGTCACTTCAAACTACCAATGCTGTCATTTTTATGGTTAGGATTATTTCCTTTTGTTATGTAGACAAATCCATTTAGCCGAGCTTCTCTCCCAGTCTGACAGAATGTTCTGGTGGAAGCTTCGCCATGATGAGCTATCAACCTATTACCTTTCTAAGTACATTTGTTATCAGAATCCCAATAGCATTAGCATCCATATTTGGACAAAAACACCGACACATACCCTGACAATGGCTTCTTCTGTAGTTTGTTTCTTTTGTAAGAAATTTGTATTTTAAATAAGAATATACTATTTATCTTTCATATTGTTTGAGCTTCTCAGTCATAACTCAGTCATAACTCAGTCAAAGATCCTGCTGGTCAGTGGAATCGTTGAGAATAGGTGCATTTATAAATCATCTCCTCATAAGTTCACATCTTACCACATCAAATTGTGTCATAAACTGGCCGGCTGAGTTGTCTCCATGGTTTCAGTGCAAACAGGAAAAAAGAATTTTCATGTTGCAAATTCCTCAAAATGTAAACAACAATAAAAGATTGGTTTCAGCTGACTGACCCACTCCTCGTCCAAGCATTATGGTAACTTTAGTGCTTTAACTCTAGAGCAAAATGCATGACGGGGTGTAATGTGCCCCCGTGCAGGCAGACAGAAGAGAGGGATGAGAGGAGAGTGGAGAGCTGGAAAAACAGACCACGCCTCCTCCACGACGGGGACGGAGGGGATTGGTTATTATCCTGACATGATGCCATGGACCATGAAGGTCAAAAACACTCAGCCTGGGACAACATACGCACTGGATGTGCCTGGAACTCAGTCATATCAATATCACTTGTAAATATCAGGCAGCAGCTCATTAATGTTTTTCATCTCGCTGGTTTACTTCACTGCCTGCAGAGATCTGGTGATTCCCACCGGAGCAGAGGGAACCCCTGATAACCCTCCGCATGTTAACGGGAATATTAGTGGAATATTCATTTTCATTAGTCATGTAAACAGCTTAGTAGGAATATTGTCTTTTTTTTGTAATAAGGGCAAAAGCATGTAAACATAAATAATCATTGTTGGTGATTAATTGTGTCACATTCATTTCAATATTTCATGAGAATTTTGGATTTTAAATTATTTGCTAATTGAAATATTAGCAAATATGTATTTTTAGCCAAAAAGTATAGATCAGAGGCCACAAAGCTATTATCAAGCTAACGTGATGGATTTACCCACACACACACTCCTCAAACCTACTTATGAATTCAAGACTATTTGTTTTTTATGAAAGCTGGCAGATGGTTGTTATATCGATGTCTTTTATCATGAAATGTTTCTGTGGCGTGTTTCTGGGTAGAAATGTAGAAATGACTGGTAGATGAATGTAGTTTATTAGAGAATGCATAGAGGTGCTTTGACTACAGTTGTCTTCTCCACTTTACTCATCGATGTGATAACATTAAAGAAATTCATTTCACAGAAATAGCAATCACATGCACACAGAAAGAGATCCTCAATTTGAAATAAATGAGTGGTTATTATTAAAGATGGCTCAGGATTAGTCATCGAATCAATTTCTTTACTTTTAGCTTTTTAAAATCTTCAAATATCCTCATCCACTTCCTCTGGATGAAATTACAAAATGTAGCCATAATTCTTCTCTTGCTAGCAGAGCAGAGCAGTAAAAGTATCAAACTACCTGTTAAAAGGCAGCAGAATGAAGGAAATTACATCTGTTAGATTGTCCCACCTACGTTTTCAATGCTTCCTACGTCCACGTGTGTGTGTGTGTGTGTGTGTGTGTGTGTTAGCATGTTTAGCAGAGCAGCAGCAACAGTTAGCGCTCTGTGGCTACTGGCTAGGCAGGTTAGGGGCTTTATATCGGTTTATATGTAATAACATTATCATGCAGGAACCTACATCAGACATACATACGTATGTAGGATTGTAATATATATGGAATACTGCTGGGAAGCTGCAGAATGATATAAAAACCTCAAAACAAAACCCACCCACCACACACCAACTGCACCAATGAAACTGTCTTACCAACATCATCAGTTGGTACTAAATACTCACTCTGACTGGAGGAGACTAATGTGATGTAATATACATTTATTCTTTTTGGTAATTACAGTTTTGACCCAGTAAGTCAAAACAAACACGAGGAGGCAGGAGGCTGAGATATCTAGTGACTGTGAGTAAAAGGGTTCACATGGTTAATGTAGACCTTTATTTTGTGAGTTACTATAATTACATCTGAACAGATATTTAAATCAAACATCAACCTTTAAAATGAGGGCATGTCCTCTCAAGTCTAATCCTCACCTCCTGCTTCCCCGAGGTTCAGAGCCGCTGGATCAGTATGTTGGGTTTGCCAGTACGTTGGGCAGATATTGCCATTTTCTGAAAAGTCTAATATTGATCTATGACACACCAGCCCGCTCCCATTTTACTTTTATTGGACGGTTAACAGTCGAGAACCCGAGGAAATATATGAAATATGTGGCGAGAGAGAGAGATGGAAGAGTTGTCTGCTGAATTCTAACCCATGAAGTTAAAACCTTTTACCCTGAAATTATCCTAATGCAGCTTTTTAATGAAGTGCTTGTCATGCACATCCACATCCAAGTTAATAAGCTAGACTATGGCAAAGCTGCAGCAGTGACACTCTCTTCTTCTCTGGCTCTCTACTTCTTATTTCAGCCATCTTGCCAGTCTTCCTCTGTGTGATTCAGCCTTTTTTGGATGAAGTGACGCAGGAAACTGTGAGGAGCGAGGAGAGGATCGGGGAGGAGAACAGATCAAGTGGTTTACTCTAATGATCACTGTCAACAGTATTCTGCCGATAAACAAATAGGGCTGACAGATGACACAGTGGCAGCACTCATCTCCGTCTCTCAGGCGAACCACCTGTCCACGCCACTTTGGGCTCCAGGAAATGTGTTGCTCTGTCGTGAAAGCTTACCGCCGCCTTTTCTCTCTCGCCAACAGTCAGTCTGTCTTCTTTCTCTCTTTTTTCCCCTCTAAAACACAGGCTCACACTTTTTAGGGCATCATGGAAAGTCATTAGTCATTATTTTCTCTGCTGTCTCTCTTCCCACACACACTGTCACTTGCCAGCTCTCTGCCGCTGCTCGAGAAATTATGAATTATGTTTGTGTCTCACTCTCTACGGGGGCTGCCACGAGGAAGCAGCAGCCATAGAGCTGCTGCTTTGTTTATTCCTCTTCTTAAACATGGCCTTTTTTCCTCTCCAGGCCTGTCAGTCACAATTTAAACTACCCCGGTCACCAAGTACGGCGCAGTGCACCATATTGAGACTAACGACCTCATTTCTATCAGTATTTATTTTATTTAATCTTTCTTTAATCAGACAGTTACTTCACAACTTCACAACTCGGTGTGACAAAAAGGAAGAGTCTCACTTTTCTATTGTTGTCCTTTATAGCCAGCACAGTGGATACCGCCCGCCACTAAATGTTCTCCGTTTCTTAATTTTACTGCGAATGCCAGCATGGATCCATTGTGCGCTGCCATTCACTCGGGTTTAATTGGTATTCATTCAGAAGTCTGCTCAGCACTTCACAAGCTGTGCAGCCGCAGTATGAGACTGTTTGACTTCAGTAAGAGCATGTCAGATTAAAGTGTTATTTATCAGAGTGGATGCACAAGAGCCAGAAGAGTCAGGGATGGAGGGGTTTAGGATGGGGTTGGGGGTATGTAGGTATTGGTCTTTTCCAGTCCCCGGCACATTGCACATCTCTTGCCTTTAATCCAGCTGTGGGTATAAGGCCTGCAGGCTGCAGAGGCTCTGAGGAGCAGTGAGAAAACACATGTGACAGGCCCTAAGCCGATGACTCAGATTAAAAATGGGTGCTGTATACCGATCTGAAGCTATATGACAGGGTGACGAACATGTTCAACCGGGGGCTTGCAGTGTGTTGCCTAAGAGGATTTTTTAAAAATCGAGAGTGTTTTTTTTTTTCTCTTCTTCTAATGCATGCAAGATAATAAGAGCGTTGTGCAACATGTTGCGTTCGCAGGCCTTTTGTGTTAAATAATGTGCTATATTGTTCTGGTGTCGCCTCCACAGCTGGCATACATATGCTATTTGAAGCGGTTAAGTGTAGTCCAAATTATTAATGCTAATTCTGCTACAGCTGATTTAGCTTCCTTCTTGTTAGCGGCTTTGAGCACTGAAAACATACAGTACAGAAGCCCTGAGGGACTGTGATTCTGCCAGTTTCCTCAGTGATGCTCCCAGTGCTCAGCGGAGAGGTGGATTCAGGAAGTGTGTCAGCCCTTCCTGAGATCTTCTGCATAACTGGGCTATATTTTTCTGTTGTTACTTTCTTAAACAATGTGATGTGTTGCTTTAATCCAACAGAAAGACTTTCTCAGGAATAAAAAATCATTCATCTTGCATCATCATTGAGTTTGGTAAACTTTCCCGTTTAAAGCCAGATAAGGTATGTAAAGTATCGCCAGCTCTACATAACCAGTGTGGTTGTTATCTACTGTTACAAGGTTGTAATGTTTTCCCTGAAACACTGATGATTTAATAAGCTGCCCTTTAGTGAGTTTTTGTTTTATTTCATTGCCAGGCTACGCAGCACATTAGCCATGCTCCGTCTCTTCCCGCTCTCCAGTGGGGACTGAGTATCTGCTTGCATTACACGACACACATGGATGCAGATAATTGGAAGTTAGAAAGACAAAGACAGAGACACGTTTCTTATTATCTTACATTTGAGAATAATCGAAACTGAACTCGACCCAAAATGGCCCGAACCCTGCTGGAAACCCTGCTGGAAACCCTACTGGGTTCATACTGGGCAGCAGAACTCTGACTGCAAGGTATGTAACATATTCTCTGTATATATAGTAGCTAACTGTCTCATCTTTTCTGTCATTCCAGGCCTGAAGGTGCGCGAGGTGATGATCAACGTGTCCCGTCAGCAGGTGGAGGATTTCCACGGCCCGGAGGACTACTGGTGCCTCTGTGTGGCCTGGAGCCACCTGGGCACCTCCAAGAGTCGCAAGGCTACTGTCCGCATAGCCTGTGAGTACGGAAACACCTCCGCAGATAGTAGAGGCAAATACTTCCAGGCTGCATGGAGAAGGGAAATAGTCTGAAGTGGTCACAACTCTTCATAACGAGACCGAGAACAGAACATTTCATACTATTCATATCTTATTTAAATGTTTTTTTGTAATAAAAACAAAAAAAACCTCTTAATCCTTCAAGCATTTCTGGAGTTTTGACCCCTCAAAGCTACTAGTAGCCTTCTTTGATAATACTGTATGTATCTACCAATGATGTGTGGGTGAAACTTGTATTTCAGTCTTATGTGTATTAATATAGATAGGGTACATTTTCATTTCTTTCAGTTCATTCAGAATGTTTGATTCTTCCTTTACGTCTCGCTCCACTTCCACACAAACTGGCATGTTGTTCTTCACAGTATTACGGTGCAGGATTCAGTGACAGCAACATATGAGTCTTCAATGAATTGGCCTGATTACTGCTCACATCCAACTTGTGAGCAGATTAAAGACGAAGTACAACATGCAGAAAACTGTCTGTTTAGTGTTATGATGATGCAGAATGACAAGTCAACAAAGCTGTCTGACAGATTATTTACAGAGTCCATCTGTATGATTTAACTCTTAACAAACTAAGAGGCAACTGGACCCTTTTTATCTTTATTTTTGCTTTGGTCAGGAAACTGAACATCAGTGGTGAAATAATCAATTCTCTATTCAATGTTTTGTCCGAGCTGAGGATGAGCTAATAAGGCCAGAAGAAGACTTTTCAAAATGACAGAAACTTACAAACCAGTGAACTGTCTTTGACTAAAGCATCTTTAACAAACTCTTTGCAGAAAGCAAAAACATGACATGTGTGCAGATGATGATGTTGAGATGATGACTTACCAACCTGCCAGCTGAACTGTTTCCTTCCTGTATTCAGATTCCTTATATGCAGGGAATCTCTCATGATGCTTTGGAACATGAAACCCATTCAAAGGCACGTTCCTGCTTACCTGAAACGCTGACATTTGAAAGGTTTTCAGTGGATAGCTGCAGCACACTAAGCTATCAAATGGACAGAGCAGGATGCGTCACTATTGTATGCACTGCCCAGACTGATCATAGCAACACACACTTCCTCTACCGAGAGTATCCTCCAAACCACCTTGTCAACAGATTACCCAGCACAGGGCCACGGGATCCTCTCTATCCTACACAGGCTATAGTGGGTTTTGAAGGTCGTGGCGTGCGGAGGCATGGGCAGGAGGATTGAGGCCAGGCTGACCGTAACACTTGACACCTGACAGCTGCCTCTTATCTCCCCACACAGACCTGAGGAAAAACTTTGAGCAGGACCCCCAGGGGAAGGAGGTGCCAATCAACGGGATGATCGTCCTGCACTGTCGCCCTCCAGAGGGAGTGCCTGTGGCGGAGGTAAGACCGGCGCTCCTCGTTCCTCCTCTCCTGAAAGACGAGAAGCTTATACTCCCACTGAGCAGAGAAGGTCTGCATCCTTATTCTGCAGGAGTAACTCTCTGCCGCTCACACAGTCGATTCTTGCTTCTGCTCTGCTTTCTCTGACCTTTAAAAGATTGATATAGTTGTGTTAGATTCCAGGGATAAGTGCACATAAACATTTAGAGAAGAAGTTCCACCTGAGATAAAGAGGTTTCATTGCATGCATTTGAATCAAAACACTTACAACAAACCATGTAAAATATTAGATCAGTTAAAAAAAAGAAGACATCAAACACTTAGAGATTCTCAAACTCACTTTACATCACCATTAGCCTCACAAGTCCTGTGAGTTCACAATGTTAGAAACATCTGAAAAGTGGGTCAGGCCACAAAGTGAACGGTCCAATTAGAGTTTTGAAGGTTGATTTAAGGGAGAGGGTAGGGGGGATGTTGCTCTTTATCTCACTGGATTCTGTAGTTTTGATCCATCAGACATGAAAATCATGAAAGAGAATCTGTTGGTTAAAGCTTCCACACACAGATCTATGAATGTGGATTGCATCATCGCATCTAAGATGACAGATTTTTTTTTTTTATATAGTCTGAAGTCACTTATTGCTTTACTGTTGAGTTCATTTACATGCACTCTAGTATCCCAGTTTCAATATACATGACACTAATATTCTCCAGCTTTCTGATGTTGGCAGCGATGGAGGTTTGTCTTTGATGAGTTACCTCATCAGCTGAGGATGAATAGAATCTGCTTTCTGGCTGCAGGGACTCTGCTGCATTTACCGCTCTGCTGGATTTAACTTAAAATAAAAATTTAATCATAAATCTGTCTACTTTTTGCATGAATGTGATAAAGTAACTTGATCTGTAATGTGTTTAATTGGATGGATGGATTCACCAGAAACAGACATTCCTGTGTGGTTATTTTATTTTATTATTATTATTATTATTATATTTTTACTACATACATATGTGAGAAGCAAGGCTAGCCTGCTCGGTCCAGTCCCTCAGAGGAGCTATGATAGACGGGTGTCAGTGCATCAGTGCGTGGCAGCTTGCTGGAACTGCGTAGCTGCAGACTGGTGCCCATGCTAACCACTGTCCACCACCATCAGCCTGCAGTGGGCATGTGAAGCAATGGAAGAAGGTGGCCTGCTCTGATGAATCATGTTTTCTTTTACATCATGTTGACGGCTGGGTGCGTTTGATTTGTTTACCTGGGGAAGAGATGGCACCAGGATGCACTGTGGGTAGAAAGCAGGCTGTGATGCTCTGAGCAACGTTCTGCTGGGAAACTTCAGGTCCAGGCTTTCATGATGTACCACCTACCTAAACATTGTTGTAGACCAAGTACACCCCTTCATGGCAACAGTATTCCCTGACTGCAGTGGCCTCTTTCATAATGCACCCTGCAATAATTGTTCAAGAACAGTTTAAGGACTTAAAGGATCTGCTGCTAATGTCTTAGATACCAGAGGAGGGTTAAGAGGTCTTATGGAGTCCATGCATCGACAGGTCGGAGCTGTCTCGGTGGTACGATGGAGACTTACACAATATCAGGCAGGTGGTTTTAATGTCATGGCTGATTGGTGTAAATACTATCAGAAATAAGCAAATATAAATCTGCGTTGTGCATTCTTGCAATAAAGTATAATAAATTTAATGCATAATTTAATTCAGTGATACTGACATTTAAATGCAATTTTACAGACTCTTTGAAATGAGACAGACAGAAGGAAAGAGAGAGAGAGAGGAAATAGAAAGCACGCACATGTGAGCTAATGAGACAGATATGCATATGGATCGAGGGGGAGACGTGGAAGTGAAGCTAACATTTTATTTGGTAATTATTCAGTGTAATTGTGGTTTATCAGTGAAGTGTATGAAACTGCACTGCAGACTGGAGTCTCAGAGATTAACCTGTGACAGCTGCTTCATAAGAATGAGTCTCTATCTGTTGTATGAAAGGGGAAGAAGATGTTTACATTGTTTACATTGTTTACAAACATACGCGGTCGTACCCCAGTACAAATATGTTATTTGGATATTCACAGATAATGAGTCAAATCTATTGTTTTGCAAAGCTGACTGATATTCCAGAGGTGTTATTTTTACCTTATGATCATCATGAAGTGCATCCAAATGGTACAAAGGAGATTTTCAGATTTTTGTCATCAGCTTTCTCATTTTCAAATAAACATTTCAAAAAAGATAAATGTATTTTTATCAACCTGCTGTAGGCACAGTCGCTTAAAAATGCAATAGGGCCTCATGCTATTATGGCCCATTTTTTTGTCAATATCTTTCTAATTTCTCTTCATAGACACTTCAGACCAACTTCAGAATCATTATTTTACACAACCTCCAGTTTCTAAAGAAAACCATGACATGTCGTCCAGTGCAAATCAAACCTCCTACTGGGACTGACAGCAGTTACACAGCTTTTATTCAGACTTACTTCTTTACAAGAAGTGGGGGTTCAAATATGTTTTATTATTAGATTAATTCAGGTACATGTTTTTTGGGGGGTTTTTTTGCTGGCAGCTAGCAGCTAAACATATGTAAAGATATATGTATAAGGAGTATGGATGGCAGTAAAATATTACTACAGTGCATTACACCTCTGAAACATACAATAGAAATACTCTAAAAAATGACCTGGTGCATGTAAACACATGTACAGTACCATAAAGATCTGTATGGAATTTCTGAGGATGTAATATTGTTCTCATGCACCAAGATGGAGTATTTAACATTGTTTATCTGCTAAAGAGTGGTTCATTGTGGCGGTGGCGGCTCCGAGGGAGACGGAGAACAGCTGTTTCTCACAACCTGCAAGAACGACTAGTGGGACAATTCTCACATTTAAATGTCTCCGTTAAAAACATTCTCACTCCGGTTCAGACGGTCTCGTTCCATATCTGGCCCGTTGATCATCAGCATGAACAATGGATGTGTAATTGATGTGAGCAGGGAACAAATTTAGGTGGAGGTCAACCTCCAGCTCTGCGCTGTATAAATGATTCAACATGGAAATGGAGGAGTGATGTCATTCCAGCAGCAAAGAATTCACAGCAGGGATAAAAATAGTTGAATCTGAGCAGTATGGAGCAAATCACAATCTCCCATCTAGTCCTTTGTCAACACAAATGAGCCCAGCCACAAGAGATGGGAGTGAATAATGTAGAGAGCACAGGGCAGATATCTTCAGCCCAGTCGATTTCAGCACACCTCGTCCATGAAATATTGAGATGGCGTCATTGAGTGTGGCGGTGTGAGGTTTCAGAGTGCTGCTGCAGGATGGATGCTACTATAGCAAACACAGAGCAGGCCCCGATACAAATTGAGTCTGCGGTTTGGAGAGCAGTGTAAACACTGTGCTTCTGAAGGGTGTGTTTGGAAATCACCTTCGTCAGCAAGGATGTCAGGATGAGCTAATGAGTCGCCAGCCACTCAGAGTGAAATCATTTTGTATCATGTCGTTACAACAGTCTCACACCTAGCAGGAATCTCTCCTCCGCTCTGGGCATCTTTATTTGCATGAGGGAAGTGCTGTGCCAGATATATTTCAGACTCTTCTGTAATTCCTCTCCAATTATCCCTTCATACTACAACTGTAACATTTTATAGGTTGCTTATTTCACTCAGTCCCAATATTGACATAATATATTATTCAGTATTGACTGAATATGAGATTATCAGCGTTTATTTTTCTGTGGTTGTAGTAGTTACACTGCAGTTAGCTGGAGTCTTAAAGGCACTTTCTATTGTGTAAGTGTAAAAAAGAAAGACATTTATAATATACTCGGAGACTGCTGTGTTAAATGCCAACATACAGTACAAATTGATATTTGTATAGTATATATGGGAAGTAATGAAGCAACACTAATTTCATTAATTCTATTATAAGTTGTAAGTAAATTGTTTGCACAACAAGCATCATCTTTGTTTTCTTCATTGCTCTTAGATAGTTATATTTCAACATTGACTGTAATTATGTTGTATTTATTGTATAGAGGAAAAGTCAAAAACCAGTAGCTAAAAATCCAGCTGGTTACCGTCTCTTTAACTTCTCATGTTGCTGCAGTGATGTAGAGGTGTACCCCAGGTACAGCGTGACATCACTGGTGGGTGTGGTTGCAAGTGCAACAGCTCATAGCTCTGAAGTTACTCTTTAAAGAAGTCATTCACATAAACTTTTTGTTAACAGTGTCAGATTGCTGTGTACAGTATATTACACCACAGTAATCAACCAATAAAATCATTCTCGTGTCTTTGTGAAAAAGCATTTATTAAATACTTCTATTATAAATACTATTTTTTTTTAAATTATCAGCAAATAATACACACATGGTAGAACAGCACAAGATCTTTGTTGGACTGTGAAATCACTGTAAAGTCCTCCATCCATCTGACAGGTTTGCACTATGAGAATTGTATGTTTTTAGATCTCTAGGCTCTTGTGAGTGTCCATACCTGCTGCAGGACCTCGTTAGCTGTCTCCCTGCAATATCTTTAAGTCACTTCTGCACCAGATGCAACCATTCTAGCAAACGTGAGAGCAGGTGAAATCTCCGTCTGTGAAGCACGAGAGGCTGAAGTGACAGAGGTTGTGATTCACAGAGCTGGACTCAAAAACACTGATGATACACTTAACAGCACACTGCCCAGTGTCTCTCACATGTCTATATACCACTAAAATGACCTTTTTTTACTGACAACAGATCAAATAACATGATAATGTGTAATGTGAAGGCTTCCTCTCAGCACTGTATGCACTCAAAATATAAATCATTGTGTGAACATAATTTAATCATTAGCACTTATATTCCATTTAAACAGATCAAGTAACATCAGTTTATCTTCATTATGTTGTTTGGACACCACATAGATTTACTGAATTCAAATGTTTGTACTTAATCTGGTCAAATGAATTTAAGGTTAGTTTATGTTGGTCAAACACTTTACTACAACACATTTCAGCCTTGTTGAATGAACTGATAAAGGTTTTGTCTGTTACACTAATGTCAATCTTGTTTCAGTTATTGTTGTTGTCATTGCTACTGTAATCATTCATTTAGGTCCACTAGCATACATAATAAAGAACAACAAGCCAAACCATTTTATATTTTATTTATATGGCTTTAACCTTGTTCATCTTAGCTTTCCCCCCTTTAGTATTTAGCATCATATTAGCACCAACAGTCCTAACAGCAACCACGCTGTTCTGAAGGATTGTTGACACAAACTTTAAAGCGAAGAAACCGAGAAGATGAAATGAGTTGAGTAAATAACAGGTAGATGTAGAACTGTTGATGCATGTAGGATATAAGAGAAGATTACAGAAATGGAGACACTCTGACCTCCTGTGGAGCTAACAGTACACCAGATCTTTACCATCATTATCTCTACACATCTCCACAATACTGCCAGTATAGGCCAGTTGCAATATGCCAGTTACTACTGGCGCATTGTGATTTTTAACTTAATTACTGACTAAAACAGTGAGTGACTTCATTCCCTCCAACACTCAGTGAAAAGCACCGATTAAGGGACTGATGATGCAACACCAGGTTGCTCCAAAATCACCAGATCTTTCAAAACTGGATCACACTTTTTCAACCCCAAATGTCCTCAAATCTTCACTTTTACAAAGAACAGCCAAATAAATGGATGAAAGAGCAGAATGAGAGCCAATATACAGCACAAAGCTTATGTTTAGTGCATGAGGGCCCAAGAGGATTATAAACCTCAAAATCATCAATACAGCATTTTATGGGAATTCTCAACTCTCAACAGCTAGAAAACGATTTGTTTGCCTGTAAATGTGCTGATCACTGTGCACTCCTCTCTACTTTCTTGAGCTAGTTGTTCTTCAATCACTCTTTCCAGTACCTCTCGCAATAACTGTAATAAAGGGATTTACTGAAATGACCTCCATTGGTCTACAGATAAAAAACTCTCAACAGGCTCTACAACCCTAAAATGTAGTTTTCAGTGTCGTTTTCTTTAATAAGAGCTGCACTTTCCCAAAATTTTAGCCACAGGGTTAGAAAGGCTTTAATAACAGCCTCACCAATATGGAGGTTATAGCTTTAGAAAATGTTTGTAACTGTACGCTTTGTGACAGGCGCACCAGCTGACCTCAGTAAAAAAAATGTAACTTCCAAAACTAATCTACTCCTTTTGCTGGAATATGAAATATATGTTCCAATTTCAACAATACTACTGCTATTTCCTGCTAAATTAGTTCTGGCAGATTTTCAACAGCACCATCATCACTTTCTGTCACTGACTCAGTTTCTACTTCATCATGTGATACATCAGCAGAACAGCCGGCCCTCATGTTATCAGAGGTATCTGACACTTGTACCAGGTCCACAAATGCATCCACACTGCCTTATAAATCTCTCAATGTGTGTGGACGATGCTTCTTCTTTTTGTGTGTATAAAATGTAAATATTTGTCTTGAAAGGGAAACCGAGAAACACACAACCGACTGTCTCGTTACTCTGCAGATGTGTTCTGATATTAACTAAAACATCTCTGTGGAGAGTTCACTGCATATAAAAGTTCCTGAACTGGAAGCCGTCTGTGTAAACTGAGATGAACGAGCTTTATAGACGCTCCAAGTCTTGAACGTGCATGGACAATATACATATATGCACTGATAATATAATGATGATGTAGTTTATAATGTTATTTAACCCGGAGGAGTTTTGGGCTGTTTTGTTTTTTCATACTTTTGAATTTGCCTTTATACATCACTTTAAAAAATGTTTAACATGCCAATGTTTGGTATCTTTTTTTTCAGCACATCACCTATATGACCAGACAATTATTTTTTCACTTTGACATACTATATAATCATATTGGACCAAAATACACACAAAATAAATAAAATCTGATTTGGAAAATTGTTGAAACACAAACATGTTCAACAAAGCATTTTAAAGGTTGTAAATATAAACATATAATGGTAACACTGAGATCAAATCAATCTATATACATCTATTTACAACAAAAAGGAGATGTAACAACAGGCGTTTTTTTTTCCTCAAAATAGTCGATATAAACTATGAGACAAACTATATTACAGGCCTCGCATTCCCAGAGTGTAGTGAGGTTCCTAAATAGTGCAAATATAATATGTAAAGGTAACACTGAGATAAAATCAAACTATAGAAAACTATTTACAACGAAAAGCAGAGGTAGTAAATGACGAAGATATAAAATAAATGCGACGCATCAGTAACGTGATTTTTATATCAACGTATCTCCGTTTTTACTTTGTTTAACAACGCTGAACAAAAACTAGCAGAGTTTCAAGCCGGAACTTTAGACAGACGTTGACAGCAACACGTTTTTATGCTACGTCCTGAAGCAAACACGTCATTTGATCACGCCGGCGTGATCGGTGACTCCTGAGGGTTAATATCATTTGTACCTACTGCTCTCTCTTGTGACACAATGTTTGCACACACACACGTCACTGAAAGAAAAAAAATGCATCAGCAAATTAAAATAAATATACAGTATTTCCTCAAATACAAAATAGCCAAATAAAGACAACAAAACAAGAGATAAACTTCCTGTCATATAATGTGCATGGCAGCTAGATAACAGATAAACAATAATACAAACAAATATATCAACTTATTGTTGAGGAGGTGCATACAGCTTTATTCTGTAACGTATTTCTGGTAAAAAAATTAATAGGAACAGAAGTAATATAGAAGTATTACAATATCTATGATTAAATAGATAAATGTTACTCAACCTTAACGTAGAGGACCAGAGAGCAGAAAAACAATCTGCAATATTCCAGCTAATTTAATAGATTCTGAACTCAAGAACTGTAAAAGGGCCAAATATGATTTCCATGACTGACCAGAGAACAGATCCTACTGATGTGATGTTACATGTAATTACTTTAGACACGTTGATTTTAGCTTGCTTCTTATTATTTCCCCTGTAAAATACAAAGCACATTAGACAGACATACTGCAGCACAGCTTTCATACGTCTGTGGTGTTTTGTATGTGGATGAGTTGAGTCTGTGTGGCAGAAAGGTTTAGACAGGATTTACACAGCCTTTTGCTACCTTCCCATATCCTCTGGTTTTAAGCTGACAGTTATTTAGCCTAGCTCCTAGCTGCAAAGCAGAGAGACACACCATCATACATGAACATTTATTTCCAGGGCAGTAAACTCAACACCCACACAGTGTATCTCTATCAAGGCAGAGCCGCTAGCTTGGCTACAACACAGGTACACGTATTATCTTCACTGAAATGAATGCTAAATTGATTTAGTTACACTGCAGGTTGCAGGTTTATTTTTCGGGAGTTTTTACATGAAGCACAAAAAAGCAATTTTGAGAAATAATATAGCCATAAATAAATAAAAGCTAGCCATAGCAAAGTTGAGCTAGCATTAACTGAACTAAATGAAGTCATGTAGATGTATCTGAATTACCAACCCTTAATATCAAGGATGCCAAACGATTAGGTGAGAGTACTCCTGCACATGCATGAAACGTCCCACTCCCGCTTCTACAGATGTTCATGGAGCATGTGCAGTAGCTGATCACAGTCACTGTTTTAATTGAATTCATCAGAATTTTCTTTGAGTCATGTACAACAAACAAGAATAAAGTATTTAATGAACATAAACACAATTCATTCATTTAATGCGAACATATTTCTAGTTTGCTGATCAAACACATGCCTTAGTTGATATTTTTTTGAGTGTGGAGCATTTTAGCCTCTTTTATTCCTTGTTTTGGTTTTACAGCTGTTTGACCAAAAAGCTTTGATAAGCTCACAGGCTACCTGCTAGTTAGCAGCTAGCTGGTGAACATAGTGGAGCATTTAGCAGCTAAAGAGTCATTAAATCCTTCTGATGCTCTGTGTCTGCTGGATGTGTAACATAACAACTTTATATTGGGTCAGATGTTTTCAGCTCGTTCCCCCAAGTAGCCAAAAAAACTGAACTACTGCAGCTTTAAGTACATTCAGATGAATTCAATATAAAGTTCAGTTGAAAACCAACCAATCATGCATGTGAACGTCTGTCTGACCAATAACATGTTTTGTTGACTTTTTGTTGCTTTTCCAGAGTTGAATCAATATGAAAAGTCCCAGCATGCAAAGCTGAAGGAAGGAACCCACAAAGTTTCCATCAAAAACATTACATTGAAAGCAAATGACAGTGAAGCAAATATTACAGATATTCAGACATCAGGTTTTAACCTCAACGCTCAGACATCTTCAACAGATAATCAACAGAAACACTTGTGGTTGTTTCCTGTGAATCCACATTTAGCAGACAGGTGTGTGTGATCGTGTCTGTCGGTGTGAATTGCAACATGCAAATTCTCAAGTGTTTTCCTACAAAAATACCTTCATACATCGAACCCAAACAGCAGCAACTGTAATTTCCCAATGGTTAATAGAACGTAGGAGCGGCTTATTTGTAATTTCGTTTCAGTGCTACTGATCCAAAACCAATCCCCCACTTTACTTGACAGATAACAGGGGGTGTGAATGCAGAGCAGATCTTTTAACTCTGGGAGAAAGGAGTCCATGAGAACCCTGTATAATGAGTTTCTTTTGAGAGGTTACTCTGAGAGAAAATGTGAAATGAACAGCCAAACAGGAAGCCAGTTTCAACTTCCCTGAATGAAAGCCTTTAATCCAAGATGAATCCCCTTGATCTACAGTAGCTCAGGTAGACAGCCCGAGCTATGGCACAAAAGGGAATCAACTAAATGCTTCTGCACTTTGATACAAGCTGTTCTCTGTTGAGCTTCACAAAGACATTGCGATTCTACTCCAAAACAAGTTAGCATTTAACTCCGTCCCACCTCCTGCCTCCTCTGCACTTGTTTCTACTTTCCGATCCCGCTGCCTGGCGTCTCTGTTATTTTCTCATAGGTCAGAGAAAGTCTCCTAGAGAGCAGATGATGAGCTTCATTATTAAGCCAAGCAATTACACACACACACAGCCTTCCTCATCCCAGGCCGAAGCCGGGAGCTCCCTCTATTTATTTCGTTAAGATAAGACAGATCGGGGTGGAATAGTAATGCAGCGCCACATAGCTCGGAGGGGAGGAGAGATGGCATTTGGGAAGCAACGGGGGAGGCGGATGGGCGACGTGGGCCCACTTGTGTTCTCCCTGTATCTTTTCTGATTAACCTCCAGAGCGGGAGAGCACAGCTGAGCCGCAGATAGCTCCCTCTGACTCTACCTGCTGCTGTCAGGCTCGCCGTTCGTATGAACACACCACGCCATGCTGAGTTCAAAGCATCTGCGGGTATCTGCGTGTGTGTGTGTGTGTGTGTGTGTGTGTGTGTGTGTGTGTCTTCATGTGTGCTGCTGATTGGTTGCAGGGAGAATCCGCCGGGTGGATTAGTTCTGTGGTTTCTGACACGCTGCTCGGCAGGTCCCATCGGCGTCCCCTGGTCCCCCGGGTACGCCTGACGGAGACGCTTAATCCATGTAATTGCGTTGATGAGATACTCAGCAATTAAAAAGTTCTGCCGCCCACATCGGCTCCACCGCAGGCGACTGAGAGCTGCCCCAAAGGGGAGGAGATCATGCTAAATTGTGACACCTGAGCATGACTCAGCAGACATATTTTTCACCTCATAGCACTGAAGTGCACCGTTTGCACTGCGTCACCTTGACATCAAATGACCATTAGACCTCGGTTTGGGGCGATGAGGCACACAAGCGCGGGGAAAAATGCGTCAGCTGGCAAGGTCTTGATCACTGCTCTTCTCATAAGTCTTGATGATGGCTGCGAAGTCACCCATTACATTGCTCTTCTGTCCTCTAATTGCCCCACAGCCGACACATTTCTCAGCATCTAATCATCAGCAAATGTCATCTGAATGAGCTGGTTGTGTGTGTGTGTGTGTGTGTGTGTGTGTGTACTCACTCCTAAGTAGATGAGAGGACCTGGCTGCTGTGCAGGGCTGGAGGAGGTGACCTTCAGGGGCGGTCCGGGTAATGAAATCACAAGGAGGAAGCCCTGATGTGGGGCCCCCGCCTGGAAACCCCTCTGTCAAGACTGACACTGATGACCGCATCCTAATTGAAACAAATGTGCCAATTAGGCAATTCATTTCTCACATCCTCCGCCACACACTTGCTGGGCTAATTTGTATTTGTCCCTTTTTTTTTTTTTTTCTCACTATGCCCCCCACCTTCCTCCTCCTCCTCTCTCTCCCTGTCTGTCTTTATGTATCTCTTTCTCTCTCTCTCTTCCCTTCTGCCTGGTGAATCTTTTCATCATTACCCAAGGGCTGTTAGCGGCAGACAGACAGCTAATGTGCAGCGTGGCCCCAAACACTGCGAGGGCCGGCTCGTGCCACACGTTAATTGCCTCTTTCAAGTCACAAATTTCCCAAGATAAAATTGAAATAAATACATAAAGAGTGGAAGGGTGGGGGGTGCCAACACTTGTGTCACCCATTCAGTGACAGATTACTTTAATCATGAGGAATTAGACTCTGTCCCCCAGTCCTCTGTCTCTCTGTGTTTTCTTACCTACCAACGAGGCGAAGCACTTTACCTCTGATGAAACCCCGGCTAAAGGCTATCTTTTAATTGTGGAAAAGAATCTGGGAGCCTTTGAAGATCGGCTTCTAAGTTTTCTTCAAGGCAAGCAGCCGGGGGAAAACACAGGCTTCAGTCACTGTAATCATACTGTACTCCTCTCCTCTGAAAAAGGAAAATTCCCACTGCTGCCAACAGTGGAGCAATAGACTGAAATAGGTGTGGAAAAATACCAGAATGTGAGAAATGATTACTGTGTTATGATGTTCATTATCATTTTTATTCATGTCAATATATACCTGCAATCCATCATCCCTGGGGTCTGTGTGTCATTTCTATTTACCCAGTGTTTGCATGCCCACAGGCACTTCCTATTTGCATCCAGCCTGAGTGTTGTTTATTATAAAGGGTGCTGCACGCTTCCTATAAATCCATCAGCCTGGCCCATTCTGCCACACTATGAATGTAATTTGCAAACGCAGCGATGCAGCTCTCTTACCAGAGTAGAGGCAGTAAAGCGTCACTAAGTTTGTAATTCATAATTAGTTTTCCTCTCTGTTGCTGGTAATTGGTTATAGTGCTGCTTTTGACTGCCTAATGGCTTTAGTGGTGGTGGTTTTACAGCAGGGTGGGACTTTCAGGGTGCAGGTGACCAGCAGTTATGAGCGGCACTGTGCACTTTTAAGGGGAGCGGATCCGAATATGAGAACTGGAGGGTTCAGTACAGGTTGAAAAGTCTGCTGTAACAGCCTCCTCCTGAAAAATCTCTCTCCAGGAGCTCTGTGTCTCCTCCAATCGCTGGCTAAAGTTTACAATCACTGCTTGATGCACGGACATCGGAACAGCGTGGAGAGAAGAGAAGGAGGTTCAGACGCTGTTATACAATCTGATGAGCAGAGTTCATCTTGTCCACAAATAATTTTGGTTAACGAGGAAAAAACGAGTTGGGAAGAGATGAGAAATACCATATGGATGAGTTTGGTTTTTTTTTCAAGCTAACGTTATTTTCTCAGCTAACCCGAGCTGGTGTGTTTTTGCTAAACTTGGAATCCAATACAAGCTAAAAGAAACCAGCGCTGTCCTGTACCCAGAGATCATGAATGAAAAGATTGATTGTAAAGTTTCACTATCCTCAAATTTAAACAAATTGATCTTTCAGTAGCGCACCACTAACGTTAAACGCAGTGTTCATGTTAACTTAATGTCAGACATGTGACGGGAGAGAGGAGCAGAAATGTAGTGTAGAGGCAGCTCGGAGCTGTGTGTGCATATGTATGAGAGAGAGACGGGAGGGGGGGTCAGGAGGTGAGACAGAGAAATATCAGCCCATATTCAAGCTCACAGATACAGAAGACCTTGATGACAAGAACGGACTACTGAGTGTAAATAAAGCTGGTGCATCTTCTGAGTGCTTCTAAAGAACAACATAGCGATGAGGAGGCCACAGCAGAGTATATCTGATTATTCAGGGAGAGGAGGCTTCATGCTCATCACTCTTATTCTGTTATTGTCGGAGCAAGGCCTTATTCTGGTTTCTTTTACATGAGACTTGGTTTTATTTGTATTATTTGTAAGATAAATAAAGGTGTTTCACATCACAAATTGTGTCTGTATTGCACGTTCAAACATTAACACCATCCCATAATAACAGGTAAATAGATATTTCCTCCAGGAGTCTGTATGGAGCAATCTGTGTATATACAGAGAATTAACTGGAAATTATAGAGAAACATCTAAATAATACATTAAACAACCTGTTAGAATTTAGCAAACTGAATAAACTGTAGATTTAGTCACTAACATCTTATGATACTTACTAAACTAAAACAATTTAGATGACTAAAACTAAATCTGAGAAGCACTTCATTAGCAGCATAGTGATCATATGTCTATTGAAAATGAGAACAGACTCCACTTAAATTAGCTTGAAGCTAACTCTGGTGCAGTACATTTATGTTTAACACTGTACATGGTCCCAATGAATACAATACAACTTCTACTGTTGTATATGCAGTTTTATTGATGATTCGGCTGAAGTGAATGACTTCACCTGTGATCCACAAACATCCCACATCATTCAGAAGTCAGTGTCACGTTCACTGACAATGATGCATGCCAGAGCCATCGTTTGTCTTCAAAGTGTCTCCGGCTGTCAAGTGTGACCCTCATCTTTTACCGTACACAATGCGGCCTGACGTGCAGGCAGGGACGGCTCAGCCGCGGCTCTGAGTGCAAACTAAATGAGATCTCCAGCTTTTCAAATTAGCAGCACTGACACTGATATTGACTTTTATAGCTTATGTGTTCAAGCTGCAGCTTTTTAATTGGCATTTATTTTCTATCTGCTCATGCAGCATGTGTTTGTAATTTTAAGAACAGATCTGGTTTATTACAACCCAACGCCTTGTTTGCAGAGCTTTGTCCATCACAATTCACAGACCCATTTCAGAAAAAGGCCTCACTGATATAAAGTAGAAGAGGCTCTCAGGATGCAAAATTATTATTTCTTTCATGTGCAAAAAGTGACAAAAAAGCCAGAGGAGGTTATATGTGATTATGATTATGTGAATATGATTTTAGCCACACACACCTGACGCTGTCTTTTGCAAAGTCTAGATTCAGTTACTGTTCTTTACATCCCAGCATACAGACTGGTTTACTGGTTTAACCTCCTAATGAAAGCAGATTATCTGCCTCTCTTGTAGTTTTCAGTTCAGTAGAACGATGGTGACAACTAGGAAAATATGTCCCAAGTTGTAATAAAGCAGAATGATCTTTGTTTGTTCCTGATCTTGTCGCTGCCTCATCTTACTGTCTTATGTTGTGATATTTGTGACTGAATTGCTTTTCAACTTGGTTTTTTTGAGAACATCTTGCCAAAAGACTGCAGTTGAAAATAAATTGTCTCTGTCAGCTAACAGCATTTACACAAGTAGTAATATCTGTGTTTTCCTTTTAAATAAATTCATAAAAATGGAGTTTTGGTGTGACACTTCCTGTGGACAGAGACAGAAGTGTCCACATATGACACCAGAATTTGAATCGAGCACATCAAGCACATACTGGTACTTATATGTAATGTTTTGTTCCTCATATCTGTGCTTGTTGCTCCTCTCGTACAGGTGGAATGGCTGAAAAACGAAGAGCCGGTGAGCTCCCTGACCGACGACAACATCGACACCCGGGCCGACCACAACCTCATCATCAACGAGGCGCGTCTCTCCGACTCGGGCAACTACAGCTGCCTGGCCAGCAACATCGTGGCGAAGAGACGCAGCGCCACAGCCACTGTGATCGTGTTCGGTACGGCGTGCTCTCAGCTGCTCTTATTGCCTGCTACAACACATTACAGTGAACCGACACACATGGCACTTCACATCAATTAGTTTGGGTTTCCTGCACCCCTACACAAGTGATTACAAGACCCATCTCCACGTTTCCTCTGAAGAGCCATGTTTCCTCTTTATTTTGATGAATGTGTTATTCAAAGACTCAATTTACTGCCTCTCATTTAAAATCAGTGTGTACTTTATGAAAGGAAATGAGCCACTGTGTGTCTTAATCTCATTTAAAAGGAGTGTTGGTTATTAAGTATTTATTTGCCAGAGGCCTTCCAGCGATGCGGGTTCACCCGCTCTGAGAGCTGCTAAACATTCAGCTTCCACACACGTTAGACAGAGAGATCATAGAGTAAACTGCTTCAGTCAGAGCGCTAAGTGGTCGACTCCAACCTGTCGACCAGTATGAGTCAGTGTCGCCTTTAGAAATGGCAATTCCATTTAATGGCTGTTTTCTCAGCTTTCACACAGTTCCACGCCTTTATCTTAATCCAAGAGCAAGGAACATTGAACTGGCAATTAGGAGAGAGGGGGCTGTATATCCACCACAGTGAATGCGATGTGCTCAATCTGTTTCAGCCGTTACGCATTGTTGCCTCGCAGTGCCTCGGAGCCTGTATAATCATTAATAACCCCGGCTCTTGTTAGAGTATTTAACAATGCCAGAGTTCTGGAAAAATAATAATACCTCTCCTTCCTCTCGTACTCCGTTGAACTCTGCAGTGAACGGCGGCTGGTCCCTGTGGACGGAGTGGTCGCCCTGCAATGTGCCGTGTGGGCGAGGTGTCCAGAAGCGATCTCGAACCTGTACTAACCCGGCACCTCTCAACGGCGGGGCTTTCTGCGAGGGCATGTCCGTACAGAAGATCACCTGCAACGCTCTCTGTCCAAGTCAGTTCCACTTAAACTTCTGCATGAACACACAACACTGATGCACAGATACAAAAGTTACTTTTCTCAACATGTCAGAAGTTATTAATTCTCGGCTGACATGTCAAAGATTATGACAGGCTGCCAAAAATGTAAAAACAATGTTCACATTTCATTTGCTAATGATATTGATGGATGACAAGCTATTAATTATTGAAACTTCTAGCATGATTTCTTCTTTCCCTTTTGTTTTCAGATGACATACTGTACTGCCAGGTCTTATTTAAGGCATCACAGCATGTCACACACATTAACATATTAGACATTTATCCCTTGCTGATATCCAGCATGACTTAAATCACTCAATTGAGCTTAAATTCCTGCCTCATTAGCATTACACACTAGCAATAATAAGGATTGCAAGGGACAGATCCACGGTGACCCGACAATATCCCTGCAACACTGGAGCGAGCGGTCGTGCTGCATGGAAGAAAATAAAAAGAATAAAAAGAAGAAGTGGGGATTTATGATGCAAAATAAAGTGAGTGGAGGAAGCAGCAGTCAGAGAGGGGACGTGAGTCAGTGTGCTGTGTGATTCAGGAGGTGAGCTGAGGTACCTCTCAGAGAAATGAGTTTCCACCATACAGGAAACAAACAGGGAGGGACTGTGTTCCTCTGACTGGAGGGCTGAGGTTTATCTAAGTAGTAGTGTGAGTGCTGTATACATTCAGTCTCAGAGTTGTATTACTACATCCAGTTCTTAAAGCTAGGGCTGCTATGGAGGCAGATATAATCATATTGGTCTGATTAAATCATAATAGGCAAAAGCCTAAAGAAAACAGTTGGTAGAGTGAGGGTTAAACATTCACAACATCGCACTATGTCTGTTACATTTAGGTTGAATTAAGTAAGTTTTATTTTTGTTGCTTTACGAGAGCATTGTACAACATACAAGAGAGAAAACAGAATTACATGTAGCATCCCTGTCTGCTTGGTTTTCAGGCTCTTCTTTATTATTAAGAGCCTCGTCGGATATATCGGAGCTTTCACAATAGCCTGAGCTTCACTCCTGGTTAAAACTTGGATGCTATTTACAAGACATAAAACTTGAAATTTTGATACAATATGACATGAAAGTGGGTTTAGCTTTGAGCTAAATGCTAACATCAGTCTGCTAAAGTAGTTTGCAGTATGAACATTTTGCATTAGCATTGAACAGGCTGTAGGTACGTTACATTTTCTATTGTCTATTAGTTGCATATGAATGTACTGATGCCCTTTAGCTCTGTGCATTGATGTTTAACTGCCTGTAATATGTATGTAGATGTAAATCTTAAATCTGTGACAGATCTAAATCAGATATGTTTGATATCTACACCCTGACATATAAACAGGTCCTTTCTACACAGATGTTATCTCTGCTGCGTATTTCTGCTGCAACATCAGTTGTGAGACAGAGGAGGAAGAAAGGAGATGACCACAAGGCTTCTGGAAGAGGCTGTTTTGCTTCTGAATAATTAAAACGAGATGTTATAAACTTTTGTTTTCCTGCTGAGCCGTGCCTGGCAGACACAACTAACACATAGACTGGTCATCCTAGGTTCAACCCAGTGGCAAAATGAGGCTTTGAGGTGAAACAGATTGAGCTAGTCTCATATTATATACAGTATATATAATTAAATGTGCTGAACATCTAGTGTGAGCATCTTTTCTGTATGTGCATTTAAAACTAAGTTGTTTATCTGTTGTAGAGTTTTCACCAGCCTGATCAGCCCATAGTGTGAGAACCCAAACAAAAAGTCGGCCCTCGAGGTGCCAGACCAGTAGGTGGTAAATCTGCAGAAGCAGAAGATGTTTGAGAAAATCAGAAAAGACAGAGGAAATAAGGTTTTAGGAAAAGTTGGAGTTTGGAGTAGTAAACGGTACAATCAGCAGCTGTCTTGTACATTGTGTCAGCATGGGATGGTGTATAAATAGCACACCATTTTAAGGACATTTCACATGTGATGTCTAAACATTTTAGGCTTTTTGTGTGTCATTTAATACCGTTTATTAAGTTTAGGTACAAAAACCACTTGGTTAGGGTTATGGAGAGATCATCATTTGGGTTAAAATGTTCCAATGTGACCAGTTAGTGGTCTTGAACAGTGCTCTCTTGCTGCTCTCGCAACTTTTAATAAACCAAAAAGTGACGCAAATATAGCTATAGGTCACTTTTGGCGACTGAGCTTGAACATGCTCAACTCTGAATGTCTGTATACATCATCAACATGAGTGAAATGAACTGTTGTATAATCGTCCTCTGTGCGGGGGGGCCGGGCCCCTGTAGACTCTCCACTCTGTAATTCTCTACATATTGTCTGGAGTTTGGACGTTGGCGAGGTCGTCCAGTCAGCTGCTTCATGCCAGTTTGTTCAGTTTGAGGCTTCAGACTGCCAAGTCACAGATGGGGAAAGGCTTTAAACTGGGTCACCTATGTAGTAGAAATGTGCAATTATTTTTAAAATTGGTGCCCTGTGACTAGAGAAAACTTCCCATACTGCTCTTAAATCCTACAACAACCAGAATGCATTGCGTGCGTCCTGTCCAATGAGATTCTACTGATGGTGTGTTTACAGCCAGCAGAGCAAAGACAAAGTTAGTGAGCAGCAGCATTATATCTCTTTACTGAGGCTTATTTTCATTTACAAAACATTTTATATAACGTAGCGGTGTGTCAGTTACATTATGTGGATCGATGCTGCACAGTGCTGCTAGATACAGCCGCAGGGTAGAGCTAACACAGTTGCTGATGTGCTGTTCTGTATTCAGCAAAATCCAATATCATATTTTGTCAGAAAACAAAGTCAGGTTTACCAAAGCATCGCAAAGTTTGTTTTCAGTCTGTCTTCATTCTCCCTGATGAACGTCAGCGGGCATCGGATAATGATGCAGCCACCTGTCCGGCTGCAGGCGCCTTCCTCTCTGCTTCCTCCTCCACACTCTGTTTTGTCTGATTCCACAGCACCACATTCAGCCTGATAAGTTGTAGTAGCAGCACCTCATCTATGCTACGACATTATATTATAAAGTTAGAGAAACTCAGCACTGTTGTGTCTGATTCAAGAGCACATTATTCATATTGCTGCTACATTTAGGCTGTTTTGTTTTTTTAATTATTGTTAATTGCTATTCAATTGGCTTTTAAAGGGCAGAAATGTTCTTATTGTCATGAAAAGATAGCCATACAGTTAGTTACTTACTTCATTTTTATTTCTGTGTCATGACAAACATTAAATTATTATAATCCCACATGATATTACAAGTCACTGCTGTATATCAGACATTAAAAATATATCAAGACATGTTTTGGCTACACCAAGTAGCAGAAGACAGAAACAATACAAGCTCAAGGTTTATCCTGTATCCAGTTTGCCAGGTCTCCTCCTGGCAAACTGGCAAACTTCAATGTTTTGTTTGTGAAAAGTCAGCTCAGTCTTAGTGCATCATCTGTGCTCAGAATATCTATTTCTGCTGTTATGACTGGACAAAGTGTTGCATTGTTTCCAGTCATAAGAACAGAAGAAAATAAACTCAAACTCCTTTTTCACAATATAAATCTGCTTTTCAGTTTCCAGACTGATAAACATCTCATTTCAAAGTGTTTCTGCAGACATTTCACTGGCTGAGCCCCGAATACTAAATACTAATTATATGCAGTATGTCCTACTGCTGCTACTTTACCATTTTATATGATGATTCAATATGTGCAACACTGAATGCCAGTCAAACTGCGACTTTAGAATGTCACTATCAATTAAACTTCACAAAGAGAAAGCAAAATATCTTTTTTAAGATTAAATATATATATTTTTTGCATTTTATCTTAATTTTTGCAGCTTCTTTTCTTTATGCATTGCATTGTAGAACAACAGTGTCCATCAACAGCACACTCAAAAATCAAGCATGTTTTAGTACTTTGCATTAGTATGTAGAGTTGTATAAAACTCAGTAAAAGTTCCAGGTAAAGGCAATAAACTCAGCTTTAAACGTATCTGTTGGTATCACTATGCTAAACTTCAGGGTGAGTGTCATTTTATTATTTTCTTATGTGTATATCTAACTAATAAATCCAAGCTTTGTATTCATGCACACACACATATGCTTAAAATTGCCAGCAACATGCATTTTTGTTATGAAGGCGGCAGAGAAAAGGACCCTGTCAGCTGCCTGGATGTCTGAGCAGGAAAACCTCTGATGAGGAGGGTGATCAATAGCAATGACTCAGCTTTTGCTTTTCAAGGTGCAGTAACGTCTGGATTTCAAAACTCACTTTCAGGCTTGTAGGCTGAAACAAAAAAATGGAATCTCGAGATGCCGACTGACTTCACATGACGTTTGGGTCTCAAAGTTTTCAACTAGTTGCCTCACGCTGCCTATTAAAGCTGTCGACCTTTAACACGGGCGTACGAGTGGGGGAGGGTGGGATATGTTTGCAGTGCTGAGTTCACATGAAAAAAATAATTAAGTGCAAAAGAAGAGGAAAAAGAATCCCCTTCTTAAGCAGAGAAAAGCCGACTTGTGGCAGCGCCGTGGCCTGTGGGCCTCGCAGATCGACTGAAGTTGTGCGCAGCAGAGAGGGAAGCAGGTGTCGCCCTGTTACCGGCGTCGATCTGTGTCTTTGTCTGAGGAAGGGGATGCAGACAGGAGCAAAGCGTAGGCTGTGATGGACCCAGCTGTCTGACCTGCTGAGTGACAAGCCCGCTCAGTTCTGACAAGCCAGCCCGGAGTACTGCCTTAATGATGGTCTGAGTGCAAGGAGAGCAGGGAGGATGGATGAGGTCAGAGGCTGCACCATGACGAGGCAGATAGCCACTTAACAAGAAGTGGCGATGAGAGGAGAGAATACTAATAGAAATGAAGTGCTGGGAGAAAACAGGTGATTTAAACAAAGTCAATACGGATTGTTTATTGTATGGTCCCAAAGTGTATTGGTGGAAATGGCATCTACACCTCATTAGTTATCAGCTGCAGAGTATAATACAAAGAGGATGAACTGTTTTAAATGAAACTATGTAGCTTTTAAAGGTAGAAATAACAAATTATTCCTCTAAAAATGGAATTCATTAGCAATAAAACTGACCTTCATTATTCAACACGTGACCAGTAGCTTATGGTGGCTAATGTTAGCTAATGATAGATAGATACATTACTGCTGTATAACTGAAATTACGGAGTCAGTTGGGTAACATGATGACGCCTCTCTGAGCTGAGCATTTTGACTGTTGGAAGTTCAGTTTGCACTATTGTTGACAGATGCAGTGTCACATGACTGCAGTGTCCACATCTATCAAAGGGCAAAGTGATGCATTGTAAAGTCGTGTGCATGCTAGTAGTGAGAACACTGTTCAGCTTCATAGTCTCACAGAGGACACGTCTTTTCTTAATGTCAACAAATCTCTTGAAAAGACTAAAAACAGCAATGAATTGATACTAATGAGTATTTTGTGTGTATCCAAAGCCAAATATATAGATATATATAGATAGATATTCCTCTTTGTCATAGAGCTGCACTGTGACATGTTCCTTTGTTACCATGAACACACACACTGTAGTTTATTTTCACTCCCAGAAATACTCACTGAAGCAATAAACGTGTATTTATACACCACTGAAAATACTTCCAAACTATTTAATCTGAGCAACATTTACTAAAAAAATACAATGTCCAGCTGTTTTAGGGAATTATATACAGATCAATAAAGGATTTATTATGTGCTAAAGTTTCACAGATATAGATCCGAGAAAAAACCATGAAGTGTGTTCACTTTTCTTTGTCTCCGTTTGGCTCTTTAGATCTTTAAGATTCAGTAAAATAGTCAGTGGACTCTGCAGACAGACGTGTCTTTTGATGAGACTGACTATATCTTGGCTTCAAGTCTCTGCAGTGGCAGCCTGGTCATTAGATATCACAGCTACAGTAACAAGGCTTTTTGCAATTTCGCACATACTGTAAATGTCCATTTGGTTACTAATCATTGTCATTTTATGTAACATGGCAGGGATTAAACCTGTAGCCAGTTCATAAAAAGTGTCAGTCTACAACTACAACCATGTGAAATACTTTGTCTGGGAGGCTCCATGACAGAAAAAGTAAGTAAATAAATATATATAAAGACAAAAAATATATACATTACATATATATATATATATATATATATATAAAGACATTAAAGACTTAAATCATCCACAGTTTGTTAAAAGTGATGCAGAGTTTTGCCGAAGCTGCAGTCAGACAGATAAACTCATTCAACAGATTCAGAGCAACAAGTCATAGGGGAACCGTCAGCAGAAACAATCCACATACACTCACCAGAAACTGCCATCAAACTCAGAGGCACTCAGCATTCTCTCCACAACATACAAAACACATTGTTTGCATTTCTGAGAAGAAACCGCAAACAAATGCAGAGTGTAGGTAGGGCCCTTGGAACATCACAAAGGAAAATTACCTTCTCCACCACCCACAAGACTGTATTATGGGTATCGCAACTGCTGCCAAAAAATCTTCAGACGCCATATGGTCTCCCAATATTTGTTAAGCTAAGCATGATGAGCTCTTCCTTGATCAGATGACGGAAGAATCCCTGCTATTAGCATGCACCAGGCTGTCTTGGTTTCATAGCCTTGCATCAAATCCCATTATATAAACAGGCTGGGGGGTTAATGGGGATAAAATGTCTCTCAAGCTGTACCACCACATCACCCTGTGTGTCTCTCTTCTGAATATGTGTGTGTGTGCCCACTAAGGGAAAATAAGTTCAATTCACAGCACCGTCTGCAGTCATGTAACAGATAATACTACCTGTTTTATGTTTGAAATTTGGAAATAACTTTATAATATCATCTCAAAGAAATGTGCTTATTTGTTTTCTTTCCAAAAGTGAAAGTCCAGATGAATCCAATAAGTGTGTGGAGTTATGATGTGTTTAAGTTAGCTTAGCTTAGCCTGAAGTCACCGGGAAACAGCTAGCCTGGCTTTGTACAAGGTTAAAGCATGTGGCTACCGACACTTCTGAAGTTGGATAATGAACATTTTGTATATCTCATATAGAAAAAAAAAAGCATATAGTGGTTGAGGGGGAGTCACATGCTGTAACCATTTCTTTATGAACAACAGCTTGATGGGGACTGCCCATTGATCCGATGGCTCATTATTCCGAAACCCCAATAGTTGGAAAAATGTCCCATTGGACCAAAAGCCCATTAGTCCGACGGCCTGTTAACCTGAAAACAAAAGGTTCCCAACATACACACTCTGGAGTTGTTGGAGTTCAGTGACTGCTGAATTGAACAGATCTGGGTTACTGGTAAACATCTACTCCTTCTAATTGATCATTTATTATTTCTTTCAACTCATATACAGACACTAACTCATACGGCAAACATTTAGCATCATTCAGTATTCATTTTAGCTCCATGTAAAGTGAATAAACCAGATAATGCTTGTCTGCCTTAACAATGCAGTTTACACATTTGTATAACTGCTGATTTATTAAATCAGAGTTCTACTGAGTGAAACATGAATCCAAATTTAGCAGAAGACCTCAGTAATATATACAAAGTCTGTTTTGTCATGTAATAAACATCATCAGTGTCTGATAACCAATAAGGACGCACTGCCATCGGTTAGGTGCTCTGATTAGGCTGCCTCTGGTGTGCTTGTTAAAAAATGATTGTTTTATGGTGTGACAACACTGTGGTTAAGGTTTGGTTAGGTTTAGGCACAAAAACCACTTGGTTAGGGTTAGGAAAAGATCATGGTTGGGTTAAAATGATCGCATGTCAACATACAATAAGATATTAAGGGCAAAAAACTCAACAACGGGCCTTTGGTGCAGTGGGCTTTTGTTTTTGGGACAACGGGCTGTCGGACTACAGGTTTACTTCTACATTTTTTAAGCTGTATAGTAAAAAATGTTGACTAGACACCTTTTTCTGTCTTCTTTTGGCATGTTGGGATCCAAGGTTTGATGCCCTCTTGACCTTATTTTTCACAGCACATATGACTCATGATGGTGCTCGCCGACCATATCGGCAGCCCGTATTATAGCCACTAGAGACACTGCTGTTAGTGTTGAAACTACTTCTTGTTTGTCAGCAAATAGCTCCAGTTGTCCTTTTATATTTGTGTTTTTATGCACATGCATAAAGAAGATAGACTGTGAAGGTAAGACAGCTTTAGAGGTGTTGATCTAGGACAAAGCCTGCTAGCTGTTTTCCCATGCGTCCTGTCTTTATGCTAAGCTAGGTTAATCACACCCAGACTCCAGCTCTGTACTAAACATACATTTAATTTGTAATGCACTTTTCATTCATAGTGAAACTCAAAGTGCTACAATATTAATATCATAGAGCACACAACATAAAGAAAATAATAAGCCTTCCTGCATAGAAAGGCTTTGAAGTTGATTTCAGTCTTTTACTGACAAAGAAGCAAATAGCTTGTTTCTCTAATTGTTGAATGATTTCTTTAAGATATAGCCTTGTTGTAATGTTGTGTTCCTCTGGCTTGCCTTTGAACTTGGCTGCCTCCTGCGCGCCTCCATCTGTGAAAGGATTTCTTCCCGGTCTTTCTGTTTGCCTTTTCTTTGTGTTTGCAGACACATGCAGTGTATCTGTTAATCTCTCTGTCCACACGTGTACATGTCCTCGTGTTGCAGTCGATGGAGGCTGGGACGAGTGGAGTGAATGGACCGTGTGCAGCAGCCAGTGCGAGAAGCAGCGGAGTCGCGGATGCAACTCCCCAGCACCAAGACACCGAGGCAAGACGTGCGAGGGGAACAGCGAGGCCACTGAGAACTGCACAGATGGACTGTGTACCCAGAGTAAGGCCTTTCTCCCTGCTGGGCGTCATCATCACCATCATTCACATCATTTTCCTATCATTCATCATCATATATACACTCACTATAACATGTCAAGTCATCATAAGCATGTTTGAACAGGAGGTGTGTTTTGGGGGAAAAAAAGTCATGCTGTGGATTGAAACAGATGCACAGTGCATGATAATGTCAGCGCTCTTTCTCCTGTGTGCTGCTCACTTGACATATTGTATGTCACACTGAATCTGTCACAGGGTAAGAAGTGCAAACATTCACTCTTGAATTGATGCTTGACGTTTGGAATGAAATGTCATTGCACTGTTTGGGTCGTGCACATGCAATGACTTCAAAATATGAACGCGTCAGTCACTAGTGTTAGCACTATGTATGACTAACGGGGTGAAACATTGTTTTGTGTCAAAACTGCAGTTTTAAATAGATCAACTTTAAATATAACTTTAATTATCAATGTCAAAACAAGCTGTTTAATGAAAATGTAGTCAGGTGACGTTCATTTCAACAACTATTCCAAGCAAATACTTGCTGCTAAATTATGCAGCTGCAGCTAATCAACACGAATTCCGTATGTTAGCCATAAAAATGAAATGAAAATCTAAGCTGTCATCTGCTCTCTGCATGCTCATGTGTGTACTATTTACAGCTGGAAACACCACTCTGTATCATTTAGATAGTTTTGAAAAAATAGAAAGTGGAAAAACAGTAGGGCTGTAGTCTGCTGGTCGACTGGTCGATTAGTTGGTCGATATGCTCTCGTCCAACTAAATTCTCATTGGTTCCTTATTTTCATAAGAAGAAAAGTGCTACATCAACAGCTTTCCAGGATTAATCCATTATTTCCTGCGGCGGGTGGGACAGACTAACAAATTACCTGTGAAAACGGGGGTGTATTCAAAACACCCCCGTTGTTTTCACAGCTTTGAACTCGCCCAACTTAATGGCGCCTACTGGGTCTGACTGTACTCAACGTTTACTGAATCTGTGTTTCACCATCTTAACACAACGAGAACTCCCGCCAGACCAAAAAAATATTTTATAATATTTGATATCCAAATTCAAAACAATATTATATGATATTATCCGAAATAATATTTGAAATCGACAGCGTTTGGGAGTCTCTGAGCAGCGCGGTTCCGGTATGTGAGTCAACCTCTGCGTCGTTGCCTGGGAAACCACTGGTCGCGCGGCTCCGTTAAGGAGTATGTTTGCGTAGCGAGCGGGAAAGAGCGAGGGACAGAGAAATGACGGTGGATGCGAGCGGAGCAGAGGAAAAGGTTAGTAGTGAGTTGTCAGTACAGTACAGACTACAGTGTGTCAGTTAATAAATGCTATAAAGTCACGTCTGTTGTTTCCCCAAATGCTGGAAAAGTGAAGGAGGTTAGCTCCAAAGTTAGCAACAATGGGTTAGCATAACCTAGCATAACGCTAAACAGAGAAATACAGAACAGAGAAATGTGTGGCTGCCGAGTTTACTGTGCACTCTGTCCCGTTATGTGATGGAACACATCATGCTAGTGTTAATAATGGCATTCACACCAAATTTATAAAAATGGCTCAACATGCTGTCTACTGTTAGCTACGTCATGAAATTTATATTAAAAAAAGGATGTTAAGAATGCTAAGTACTGACACTCCCACACACACACACACACACACACACACACACACTGGAGTTCCTCTCGCAGTAGAGCCGCAGGTACCACACAGAAACTTTTACAAAGGGCCGTAAATGTGCCTCAAGTGTAAAAATCCTTCTAGTCAAAGCTCTGGCAGACTGTCTGTGTTTCCAGTGTGGACACAGAGAGTCTGACAGCAGCTGCTCATGGCTGTTTAGCTGTGATTATAAGCTCTACATCGCTGTTGTAATTCATGCTACGCTGAGCAGTGGTCAGTCGGTGTCCCCTCGCCCCCCCACCTTCTACCTTTGCTGCCCTGCAGTCCTCTGCTGCGGTTTGTTAAATATGCTGGGAGGGAGGGAGGCAGCTGAATTAGGCTTCTTTAAAGAACGTACAAAAGGAGCTTTTATTTAATAGTTTTGTCCTTCAGTTTAGTTCCTGTGGCTCCTTCTCTCCTTAAACCTTTTTGAAAAAGGACTATAAGTTGATTTTCTCAAACTGATTTGCTTGGGGAAAAAAGAACCCTTCTACAACATGCAAATGCATCATTTTATCAGATTTAATGAGCTTATGATTATGCTTGCTAATGTTATTAATTAGTTAGACCACCACCAATACAGGGTTGGACTTTTTTATAGAAAATTATCACAATTCAAACTGTAGTATTTGTTAGAAAAATCACAATTGAGCCTTTTCCTCAAAGTGTTCAGACCTACTAGAATATATAATATATATATATTATAATGTTCATTTGGTTCTTCTGGTGGTGAAAAGTGAGTGACTTCATCCCTCTTAAATAAATCAAACCTGTTTTTTGGACCCCCTTAGAGGCATTTCCAAGCCTTTGAGCAGTTGGTACCTCACCACCTTTATCTGTGGTGATGAGAGGACAGTAATGATGCCTGCCTGGCCATTATCAGATACGGTATATCGTCTATAGCACAGTCAGCAGCAGAGCTTCTCTCTACTCAGGCTGTTGGATCTTAGACCACACTTGAGTCACTTCACAGAGGCTCCAACTTTAATCACCACTTTCTCTCCTCTTTGTCTCGTTCTATCTCTCTGTCTTTGCAGATCGAAAGCTGCTACATGACGTTAAACCTCAAAGTGAGTCTTCCTCTGTGGATTTCTTTCATCTTCAACTTCGCCACCCGCCACTAATAGTAATGCCCTGAATTCTGGGGGCAAGAAATGACATATTCTAAGTTTAAAGGTAGCAGTTAAAAAAGGAGTGACAGTCCTCTGCATTCTCTCAGCTCATACTCAGGAAACATCATGAATTACCACCATTTGGTTCACCTTGATCTGAGCATCTCCTCTTTTAACCCAGCAAGTGCTCATTACGCATTCATGTCATTATTCAGTGCCCCGACTTTTATGACAACCGTGACATCACAGCTGTGTTTCCACTTTAAGCCAGGAGATGTATTGGTTGTGACAAGTGAACATGTGCTATGTTGTGGAGGATTAATGGGTGGTAATCATTGCAAACGAGCTAATTTGACCAATTTACGGCGCTGTCCTCACATTCCTGTGGCGGCTTTCAATCACTCGCCGGAGTTAGCCAGGCTAAGTGATTGTCAGGTGCTAGCTTGAGTGCTTTCATTAGCCTGCCACATTAGTGTAAAAGTCATGCCTACTGCCGTCTTCGCAGGCTTTAAGGAAAGCTTGAATGATTGAGCCGAGAGTGCATTAAGCTGGTATGTGGCGAGTGATCACCCTGGTAGGAATACTCTAAATTAATTTGCCTCTGATTGGTCCTTACGACAACTGGTGACCACCAGCTACAACACATGGTGTCTGATTGCCTTCACTGTGAGATATCCATCATAGCTATTGGATATAGACCAGTGGGTCTAAAGGCAGTTAGGCTAATCACCCTCCATGTTAGCAGCTTGAGTGCGATATGTAACAGTTTAGAGTAACGGCTGGACATGTTCATTTATTCCTATCTGTGGTGCATAATGTAGCATAGAGAGATAAGACAGATGGTCTGCTCCATCTTACCACTTTCCATCTTTCTTGTTTCATTTCCATACTGTAGCCAGTGTAACACATTGTAACTCTTGCCTTTGTTTGCCCTTGAATGTCTATATAATAACAGTATTGTCTCCATTGCTTCTCTTCCATCTCCTCCTCACTGTTTCTGGGTCTTTATTAATACTCTTTTAAAAAGCCACTTTTTGGCAAAAGCTGTGTTTATCACAGTAAAAAAGATCCTGTTGCCGCAGAAGTTTTCCAAGAAGACATTTGACAGAGCTGTCCTTCTTGTGTCTCTTGTGTGCTTCAGGTATGGACAGCTCCAACGACGTGGCTCTGTACTCGGGCCTGGGAGCCGGCATCATCGCGGTGGCCATCCTCGTGGTGGCCGTCATGTTGTACAGGAAGAACCACAGCGAGTACGGCGTGGACGTCATCGATTCCTCTGCGCTCACGGGGGGTTTCCAGTCTTTCAACTTCAAGACCACCAGACAAGGTAAGAGAGCGAGTGCCATCGACTCTGCGCTGACACGCGCCGACAACCACGAGGCCAAAAGGCAGTTTCATCAAAGACCTCTGCGACAGGGCCGCCCCAGTGATTGATGGCGTTTGTTTGCATGGAGCGGTGTGCTGTGCAAGCCTCCATAATCAGTGAAAGGACCTGTCCTTCTGTTTTGACAGACCTGCTCCTCTGTTAGCAGGAGATCATTGTGAAGGAATTTTCATATATATATATATATATATATATATATATATATATATATATCACATTCTTCTATTCATATGTAACCCAGCAGATAGAGAGAGCAGCCAGCTGTCTGTCCTTCTCCAGGTCAGGCCGACCTCTCCTCTTCGCCGTTGTTATGAGAACCGGCACTAAAGTAAACAATCTTATGTAAGGCTGCTTATGGAAGTTCTCTGTTATGTTATGAGTGGAGCCAAGGCCGCCTCTGAAACCAGTCCTTATCTGAACATGGCAAGGAGATAATTAGACATCGCTCACAACACTTCCTTCACACTGTTAACTTCATGCATTGGAGTTGTGTATCCCAGGGTCTCCTTAATCGATGAAGTGTCAATATATTCTTTTTCTTAAGACATTGAGCGTCTCCTTATACTTCTGAAATTAACCAGCTCAAGATTTCCATCACAATAATCAATCTCTGCTCCACCCCCTCCCCGCAGACCACACATTTGACTGTCAGGCAACCAATCTCCTCCATCAGATTACACTGGCCTAAGCCACTGACGGATAAATGCGAGGGGTATGGAAGAGTGAACATCAATTCCATTTTTGTTGTGCACAGCAATAACTTCTGTTGGGTATGTGACTGCGGCTGTCCCGGCCAGCGTCGCTACAGGCATTCGTATTACTGTCACTGACACTTCTGGGTTAGCGCAAGTGATAGCCATCGTGGCTACGGGTGATCCATCCTCGCCACCGCGGTGACAGCGCTGCGAGAAGCCCGCACCGTGCCCCCCGGCTCCCTCACGTCCTGGGGAGACGGTTAAGCCCCGCCCCTAGTCATCCAATTGGAAGGATGCGAGGAGAGCGGGAAGGGTGACGTGGGAGGCGGGAGGTGGTATGAGCAGGGTCCACGTTCAGCAGGTCATCAATCCTATTTAAATAGGCCAGCTCTCCCCGCTGCCTGCCTGCTGTGCCCTCCACCGGCCACAATCACTCCTTTCCATTTTCCTCTCTATCAGCCAGGCCAAGTGCTCCCCATGAAATGTGGAACACTTCCTCTTTCACCCTCTGGAAGCTCCGGTTTGTTTTGGAACAAGTTGTCGAGGCATTTTGTATTAACCCACTTCTGCCGTGATTGCACTGTTAACGTTTTACTGCCTTTTACATAAACATGGCAGGAAATTAAACACTTCCTCTAAGGGGGAGGAACACTTCTAAAAGTGTGTGTTTAAGTGCAAATAAATCGTGTTTTCATGCCTAATAATCACTAGAAAAAGAAGGGGAAAAAAGCTTAAATACTTAAAGAAGTCCTTAAATGCTTTCGGATGGCTCTCTGTTGCCAGAGCGGCTGTAAGGCAGAGCTGAATGAGTCTTTGGACTCGACCCTGTCTCTCCGCATTACTTCTCCCTCTGAGTGATTTTTAATCAGAGGCCCAATTCCAAACCTATCCCTCAAGGTATTCAACCTGAGGTACATTTCATTAACTTCTCTCATCTCACCACTGCCATTCCATTTTCGCCGCGCCATTCTTAAAGATGCACACTCAAGCGATAATCAGATCATTCTCCACTCGACCGGAGGGGAGAAAATTTCGCAGTGATCGAATGTCAGCTGCAGAGGGGTAATGTCCACTGGGCTGCAGCTCTGGCTGAGATATCTGCAGAGTCGCCAGCAGCTTCGCTGTCACTATTAGACTGTTTAGAGATGAAAAATGCATCTTTTCATTTTTCATGGAGCATCAGTTCTTTATGGAACAGTGTTGTAGAAGCAATCGTTAAAAAAAGTTATTGTGAATCATATCTGCTCATGCTTTGTATCATTTATAATGCAGGTGCAATCATGGTGCATGGTGACCTAGTAGATAGAGTACATGTGCGATAACACAAATGTCACAAGTTCTATCTCTGTAACAATAATAACACTCTGAAATGAAACACACTCGCTGTTAGAGCTGAAAGCATCAGTAGATTAATGGACAGAAATTCATATTTTCATAATAAATTCATTATTTAAGTCATTTGCTAAGAAAAGTTGCCGGATCAGACTTCTGTTTTTCAGTTTTATATCATAGTAAACTGAAGATATTTGGGTTTTGCACTGTTAGTTGGACAAAAAAAGCCATTTAAAGAAGTCACCATTTTTGGTGCTTTTTGCTCAATTTTCACAACAGTGTTTCAGTTTCAGCAACACTCCCAACACAAAATTGTATACTCCTAATTATGTCTTAAAAATATAACATCGCATACAAAATGAAAACATCTTCATCACATTACATCACTGTAATACTTCACACTTCTGTCAAACAGTAACTCTCATTTATTTAAGATATTTGAATCACTGGTTAGTCTAAATATATAATATATGGTAAAGTACAGTAATACTGCAGTAATACTGTGATGCTAGAGAGCATTAAGCATTATTATGAACCAAGAAAGAATGAAATTGCATTTCATCTTCCCATTTTCTGAATTTACTGCTGTCATACATTGATATGTATCATAGTAGTGATCAATCCTGTTTCAATGTTTCTAAAATAAGGAGAAATGTGTTGCATTGATTGAAGGATCCATATGTTTAGTAATCAAACAGACAAACAGGTGACTGTATTCTGAAGGCAGACATGTGATTTAATGTTCTGCATTTTATTTTGAAAGGTAAGAATGAAGCATTTCAGTTTGGCTCTGTGCTTAATGAACATCTGTTGTGAAAACTGTAATAGACTTTGTGGTTAATCAAAAAATATTTGAGGGATTAATCAATAATGAAAATAATCATTTTTTGCAGCAGTGCTGACTGTAATTGTCTTTGTATACGAGCTGCAGCTCAGCGTCTACGTTGGGAATACATTTCTGCTTAGATTCCATATTTCAATATGACAAGAATTCAGTTGGGAACACGAAACACGAGAAAAGTTGAGTTTTGAAGAACAAGTCAAAGCTAACACAGCCCAAAACACTCATCACAAATCACATAATTAACGATTTCCCTAAAAATAAAACAACATTAGCCTCCCGCCTTGCACCCCTTGCCAGGCAACAGCTGGGCAGCAAGGACTCAGTGACTTCGCCGTTATCTTGGCACGGCTTGTCCAGGGGCACCACGTGTCGGAGTCTGCCAGATCGATGCGTCGTACTCCTCGCTCCGTTTGGCAGCATCCTCGCATCTAATGGCCACAGATGAAGACCCTCCTCCACAGGCTGTTGGGTCCACACTGAGACCTGAAGGACTCCCCTCATTTACAGAGCAGTCACCTAGACCCCTGCTGCCCCCCCCCCCTCCCTCCACACACACACACCCCCGTCCTTCAGGAGGACAACTCGGTGTCCAGAGGAGCTGACTCCAGCAGATGGATTATGGAGATCAAGCTGTGTGTGCTTGGTAATTAAATCTAACGCTCTGACCGTGGCTCCGAGCCCTGCACCTTCTGTCCAGGTTGTGCTCTCTTACCTCTGATGCACTGGTCACCTGCCCGGACATGTTGTTATAATTGGTGCTGGAGCTTCACTGGTCAGCTGCATCACGTTTCAGTAGAAGGAATCCAGAAACTGGGGCCTTGAACCTGATTTGAACCGGATTAATGTTACCTTGGGACATCCGGGAATTTGTATTAATTCTGGAGATTAAAAATGGTTTTAATCTCTGCTATGTCTGCTTTGTGCACAACAATTCTGTTGAACATAATGTACTGTATTGTGCTGCAGACAGAAATCCCCTGATAATGTTTAATCCATGCAAACTGACACATTCGCTCTCTTCCTCTGCTTCTGCTTTTTCAAATCTTCTGTCTTGTCATGAAAAATGAAGGAATTCTTGACACATTTTTTATGTTTCACCTTTTTAAAATTTCAGCTTTTGCTTTGCTAAATCAAGAGAGAATCAAGAAAAAAAAGACAAACTAATACAATCTTAACCTTATTGTGTTGTATCTGGGGCACCAGTGAATTTCAAAATCCCATGTGAGTGCTGTGCAGGAAACACAGAGGTTGGGCTTTGATTCATTAATTAAACGAGTTCCACACACAATGCGAGTCTCATGCGAGCAGGGCTTTGAGGTGACTGTGTGGCTGTGTGTATCTCCATCTCTGTAGGCAACCCGCTGCTTCTCAACTCCTCCATGCAGCCAGACTTAACAGTGGGACGGACTTACAGCACCCCCCTCTGCTTCCAGGACAGCGCAGACAAAGAGCTCTTTGACCCCCTGCCAGACATCAAGGTCAAAGTTCAGAGCTCCTTTATGGTTTCACTAGGTGTGGCCGAGCGGGCGGAGTTCCACGCCAAAGCCCCCGCCGAGACCTTCCCGCGGGACCTGAGCCGGGACTACTGCGGCTCTGTGGACAGACGCAAGAAGGGCCTGCTCACCCTCAACGGGCCCCTCAGCACCAGTAAAGAGCAGCTGAGGACCACCGGTGTGTTCGGACACCCTGGAGGACGTCTGGTGGTGCCAAACACCGGTGAGCTTCACAGGGTTTAGATAAAAGCAGTAGCTGGAGTTTGTTAGCAGAAAACGCACTGTCTCAATCCCATTTAGTGTTGATAATGAAAAGCAGCTCACACACTGAGCTCTGGGTTTTCATAATGAAAGGCTGCAGTAACTTCTCATTATAGTAGCCATCATGAGCGAGCGCTGTTTAGCATGAGGTGCAGTCTCCCCAGAAAGTCTCAACACAACAAACATCTGACGTTTTCCACCAATTTTTCTCTACTTCCATGCTGCTCGCTGTAAACGATCTGCAGCATGTGCATCAACAAAGCACCGTGTTTCTTTGTTGTGTTTTTGTCAACTCACAAAAAAGTTTTCTCTGCTCTAGAAGGAGACACACAGCGGCTTTCTAAAAGAAGCATGAGTCAGAAAACAAAAGATAATAACAATATATGTATAACATATAAAACACATATGTTAACCGGACATTATCAGAGTAGAGAAAGCATAGAACATTCGAACTATAAAATGCTGTTTTCTAGTTTAAAATGCTGATTCTACTTGGAATAGGAAGCATTGTTTGTCTCCAGATGCACCCTGTAGTTCTGATGCTCAGACTGAGGGAGTAAAAGATGACACAAGGCTTTATTTCTTGTCTTGACGGTGTATGAATCACTCATCTTCTCTCTCCCAAATATTTTGCAGCCCATACAAACTATTATAGCACTCCTCAGTCTGCGAGGAGAATGAAACTCTGCACTAAAACTTATATAACATGATGGCTGCTGTACTCGTCACACACATCACATGACAACAACACACGACTCGATCCACTGACAGCAATCATCATAGTCTGAAGAGTGAAGTGATGAAGAAAAGAATGTAGACTTATGTTTAAGTTCATGCTAGCTGTTGCTAAGATCCATCAGTGTATTATTATGGATCCCACTGCGTAGCATTCAAGCTCCAGGATTAATTCTGAAGGACTATGAATTAACAGTTTGAGTCAAGCATAGAGGTTTTATTATGTGTAGCTTGGAAAATAGCGATACAGGGCACTGAATCTTTCTTTCTTCCTTGTCAGATCTCTTTTCCAGGGACACCTGGGAGCCGTACCGCCGCACACTGGCCACAGCACGCTGCAGGAGGGATGGGCGTGTTGTTGAAGTGCAGTTTCAGAGGTCAAAAGGCGGACCTCGAGAACATTTCTATCCATCCTGCGGTGCGCTGTGGCCGGCGTGCGGCAGTGCGGCTCCTCGGTGCAGCAGCAGTTGTGGGAAAAGGGATCTGACAAGAAAGAAAGAAGTGAAGGATCCCTGAGCTGCCAGACGGCCGCCTCGCCTCTAAAACAACTGACAGCTGCTCTCTGTTCATTTATCTCCAGCAGGAGGAGACGGTGAAGACGAGAACGAGTCAGAGAGAGAGTCAATGTGTTGTGCTAATTTTTGTCTCATTTGTGGTTTGATGAACAGTCAATTCATCAAATTCAGTGTCCTATAACACTATTTTCCAAGCTACACATAATAAAGCCTCTTTGCTTGACTGTTAGCTCATAGCCCTTCAGAATTAATGTTTCCTATTACTCACATACAGTTAGGAAATGGCAGACTAGCGGCGTGAGCGTGGACGCGTGGCCAATCCTAGCGCCTGAATGCTACACAGGGCGTGTCTCGCCAAGAAAAGCAGTTGGATCCATAATAACGCTGCCAAGGCAGGTAGCTGTTTGTTATACAGGCTCTCTCAGGCAAACAGGGGTCACGCTGTCATCGTGTTCCGCCAACACAAATGGAGGAGTTTGCATGGACTGTTACAGTTGTCAGGAGGTCAACAGTCCGTGCAAACCGTTGCACTTACAGCCCTCTTCTGTGGTCCTCGTGCATGTAGCGGTGGCCCTCAGCTGGCGTGGAGAGGTGATGCAAAATCAGCCTCCCGCGGCTGTCTTTCAGGCTGAGGGGTCTGAGTGGAGGAGTCACTGCTGTCAAGTGCAGCACTCACACAGCCTGTCTACAGGGACCGCTATTCATTAGACTGAATAGCCGACTGTACACAGCACTCCACTGCAGATTACCACAGCTTTCTGGTCACCTTAGTGATACAGAACCAATATAGCAACAATCTTTACATTTTGTACAGTTCAAACAGCTTTTAAACTCAGTCTTTAACATTTTAAAGGGTCAATTCACACAAACAACAAAAAGTAGATTTTCTCTCTCACCTCTAGTGGTGTCTGTTTCCTTGGCTTTTGAGACTTCTGCCTCCTATATCCTGATGCAGTGGAGGTGAACAGAATCAAAGCATTGCATTGACATGTAAAAAAGCAATCCAGTTACTCTGGATAATCCACAGACCTCACTTCCAACAATTTTAATGGGAACTACTTTGTACTGAAGAAATAGTCCCGGAGTAAGAGTGGTGGGGCAAAGAGCTCAGTACCCTGCAACTGAAGAAAGTACACACAATCAGACAAAACACCAAGTAAATGAAGAAAAGATCTTTGACAACATATACGTCACATTGTGAAAAAGAGCTGTGAACGAATAAAGCATGACGGTAACTTTCCAAACAACACAGCAAATAATAAAACCAGAGCTGCTGCAGAAACACTGAAAGCTGCAAACCTTTCAAAATAAAATTCTGGGCGACACAATAAAGTGATGTTGGAAGATGAGCTACTTATTGTAGTATTGTAGCATTAAATATGGCTACTGTGTTAGCCATGTTTAGTGATGACCACCAGAAAACAACAACAACTTGCAGGATTTCTATATTTTGTAGTGTTTTCTGTACTAGCAGTATGTTTCTGTATACTGCATGTGTCATGTCAAATAGATGAAGGTGTTTCTACCCTGTGGAGTTTTTGACCACTAGTAGTGCTATGGAGCTGTGTCTAGATGAGTGGGTTCCTGTTTTGTTTGCATTCTGTGCTTGTGCAAATGTGTTCTTGTACATGTGCATGAAACACAAAACTAGATGCAGATGACAGGACAGTTTTATGCTGTTCCAGTGATTGGCAGGTGGTGACAGTCATGTGTCAAGAAATGTAGCAAAGCACCCCAGCGAGGAAGCACTCTGTTAGCTAGCAAACATGCATGAAAACAATGCAGGGAAATTAATAATATATTAATTAATGTATTTTTAAGGTCCAGTTTTGGTGAGAAACACTCTCCTCAGTGTAGCTTGTAAACTAAATACAGCAAATGTGTTGATTTATTTGTGTTGTTTTCTATTTCTAGATTTATATCTTGCATATGTTTTCTGTCATTGCATTGCTAACGAATCCTTTTCATAGTTCTGTGAGACGTTTAACACGACACAAGAAATCCAGTTGTGTGTTTGAGCCTTTTGAATTTGCTGTTTTTAACCTCCACTAACATGTGACACAGGATGTTTATTTAATGTTGCTAACTAGTTAAAATGCACATTTCAGAGATGACTGAGATGTTAGAAAATATCCAGTTTCCATTGAGCTGCCAAAAGCCATCTTTCTCTGTCATCTTTCACTCTGCTCCTTTCAACCTTTTATTTGTAAAGCAGAGCTTTTATATGCTCTCTGCTCTTCAATCTGAATGCTTTTCTATTCACACAGTAGCAGGTGAATAGTGTCGGGCAACAGTAGTGCTCTGTTGATAAATCTCAGCTCGCTTCTTCAGAGATGTTGCATTATCAGAAGTGTTGGTAGATCAGAATAGACAGACTTTAAATTCTTCAGCCTGTCTGATGCCGACCGACAGTGTTTACATCTAAATCTAAACCAGGTATTGATTCATCCTCCTATTTTCTTTACACATATTCCTGTTCAGGCTCATCACATGAACCTTCAGTGGTTTTATTCTTCTAAAAGTACCCAACTTTCAGTAAAAAACACCAAATTCTTCCTTTCAGTTTTCAGAAAAACCTGTTTTTGCCATGTTGACATAGACTCTTGATCATTTCCAGACTCCCTTGATAAAATGTGTTGTACGTCCTCCTTATTTTGCCTCTTTAGACTTATTCAATGAAATGTTCCTTAACTCCTGTGTGTGAAGTCTGATGCTGATGGAAACGGAAGATAAAGAGAATGATTTGGCTTTGAGTCATGCCTGAATCTATAAGGTCAGACTGATCAGGGTCCAGTTAAAATTCAGCAGACCACGGACACTCTTGTGAATGTGAATTTTATTTAAATGTGCTGACGCTGTGTGCTAGACACACTTCATAGTAGAAACAAAACTCGTAGCAACAGATTTTACAACCAATTGAACCCAAACGATGAAAACATTTTGTCACATTAAGTTGAGCAAAGGACACAGCAACAAACATCACACTTACCAGCCAGTGAAGAAGAATCCTGTGACACTCTAAGTATTTTAGTTGTCTTCTACCTGCCACAACAAGCTGACAGTCACATCCTCCTTCAGCCTATTATTTACTAAACATTCTCAGTATTTGCTTGTGCTACGTACTAAAAACCATCTGAAATCATTCTGCAACAACTGCTTACTTTATTCTTTGATATCAAGAATAATGAAGCTCTCATAAATATTCTCATAACCCTGCATGTACTACATGCTGTAAGCCCTTATTTCGCCCTCCGCTGTCAGGCTGCTGGAGTTGTTGCTGTTGACACATTTGTGTGTTTTCCAGGGGTCAGCCTGCTGGTGCCACATGGAGCCGTGGCTGAAAATATGTCCTGGGAGATGTACATGGTGATCAATCAGGGAGAGGCAAGGTGAGGCCAGAGTTTACCCAAATATCATTTCGAGCATCTATCTGTCTGTCAGTCTCCCTCTATCTTATCATCCATCTCCCCCTGACTCTCCATCCTTTGTCCTCACTGTCCTGTTCCTCTCTCATTATTTACCATCCTCTGTTACTTTGATTATAGCAGCAGCATGTAGTCCTTCACTTTCTTAAAGTTCAATACGCTCCATCACTAGTGCTTTTACCTCAGAATTACATTCAAGCATGCTGATGTCAAAGAAATATGTATTTAATGAAAAGATTCAGAAGCTTAAAAGACACATTTTGTGGCTGTCCCCTGAAAATCACATTACTCCAGAAACACTGTAATTAGACACATTTAGCACCACAAATGAAAATCTATCTTTACACTGTCATTAGTGAACTGTTTCACATTTTAAATGGACTTACGTGGATTGCTGTGAGTGAAGGTGGACATACGTGAGCCTCCTGTTTCTAGGTTACCTGCATGTTTCCGCACTTTTGTCTCACTATTTTAGATTGAAATCAACAGAATCCATAGGTTAATGGTGACCGAATCAGACTGATACAAGCACGTGTAATAATCAATATAGGCTGAAATTCATTGTATTCATGTAAAAAAACACATTAAAATGTTAAGACATGCCAAAAAACTTAAATATTATTATAATATAATTGTGGTCACAACCCATTCTCCATGGTCAGGAAAATTATAATAATTATCAATTATAACACTTAACAATTGATTTAATACTTGGAACATTAAAGATCTTATAAAAAATGTCATTTAAAATCAGTAAAGGCGTCACAAAATCATGTTAAAATACAACGACACCAAATAAAACTGATGAGTTGGGCTGCTGTAAGTCCAGCTGGTGATGGTCGAGTCTTCTTCAGTTCTTTAACCCTTTCATGCATGAATTATGATAACCTCAGTCAGTGTTTTTATTCTCCTTTAGGCATGAAAATAAATATTTGAACTTCATTTTTTCACATGTTCGTTCAGGTGGACAGCATGCGTTTGAGTTTTCAGTTGAAGGAATATGTATTTAACAAACCAATGAATAAAATGATATATTATTTGAAAACTATAAAATAATATATATTTTCAAAGCTGTTAAACTAATGTTTTAACATATTTTAACATATTCTAATACTGTTCAATGCAAAAACATTGAAACTTGTTCCTGACTCCTCAGCCTCTTCCCTCTGTCTTACTGCATTTATTAGCACATGAGCTACACATGACTTGAAATCCAGAAGATCCTTCTTTTCTAATCCAGACATTCTTTTGAGGTGCCAGGCGTTCCCTCAGCATCCTCAGCCCCCCCCCCCCACAACCTCAGCATCCTCAGCATCCTCAGCATCCTCAGCCCCCTCAAAACTGCAAGTTACATTCTAATAACATAAATCAACTGGTTTACAGCCAAAATGATGAAGTATTTTCAAGAACAATAAAGTTGCAGTAATAGTATAATTGTAGTTGAAATATAGTCAGTGATGCATGATGTCCAACTTAGTGGACAGATGATTCATAGTCATTTTCCCCAACATACAATCAATACTTGGATATTTTAACAGTTGTATTACTCCTTAGTTGTTACTTGATGTTACAATTTTTTATTTACCTGTAAGGGTCTACTACCATAGAAGGATTGACAAGATATTCCTGAGCTGCTGAGCGTTTCCGGCCGGCCGGCCGGCCGCCCAGCGGCCATCTTGGTTTTGAGTAATTTGTGTTGCACTTACAAAGGCCGGCCAATGGATGGCAGCGTATGGGACGACACACTAGAGTCCACTGTGGTGGCTGATGTGCAACTATACCATCAAAACCCCCATGCATATATAAGAAAACGGCTTTTGAATAGCTGTCCACTGTAGTGACCACTATGCATGAAAGGGTTAATGGTCTGCCTGGATGTGTCCAGTGGGGACACTGTGGGGACACTGTGGTGACTCTGCTCGGGGACAGAGATGGGGATGGATAGGGAATCTTGTATTCCATAGTGCCATCCACATTGTACCTAGTTGATAGATGGATGGATAGAAGAAACTGAAAGGGAGAGAGGGACAGTGATAGAGGAGTCTGTCTATTAACATAGAAGACAAGATTTGTGCAAGAATGTATGTGTGTGATAACATACCTGACTGCGTGCACTGTTGGATCTTCAGCATTGATTCCTGGTCAGATGGACTTGCAGATGTTCACCCAGCTGAAGTCTGTGAAGAAACTGGTCCACGTACGTCACATGGTATGGCCTCCCAGATCACTGCAGCATATTCAGGAGCAGGTTTCAGTTCTGGTATCCGCATCCGTCACTCCACAGGATGTACTCTTCTCTGAAAGTGCACGATGAAGCCATGAAGCTAACTCATTGGCAGAGAGACCAGTTTCACCCTCATGCTACACGTAATTTGACGCGCCATGTGATGAAATGTTAAAGATGGTGAAGTTATGGACACTGAGTTTGGTCTCATAATACATGGTGGAGGCTGGAAGCTTGGGGCAGAGCAGGAGCTCCTGTAGATCCATGCATGCCACCAAACCTCTTCTTTCTCCTCTTGCTTCATAGCTTGTGTCTTTTTTAATGCAGTGATCCTCTTACGTGGCAGCTTTAATGTTCCCAACCTTCAATGCACAGCAGGTATCACACTGGTCTTTCTTTGAGTGAAAAAAAACAGATTTAAACAACTGAAAATGATGAACATTTGCCTTGGTAGAGGTGGATGCCACTGGAGTGCTTACACAGCGTGTGGAGGTGACTGATGGACTTGAACACAGGCTCCAGGTGCATCTTTGATGAAGATGTACAGTAGTGAGATGGAACTTTTAGAAAGTCCTCACCCTCATTCTCTCAATCTGCTCAGGAGCCCTCTTCTTCCTACACACTGCTTTATGCCTTGGCTTGACAGGAACATGGGTTGGCACACTGGGAGTCTTCTACCATCCATGACAAAGTGACAAAAATGGATGCTGACCACCTGGATTCATCTGCTCCTGTCCGCCGCCGCTTTACACCTCTCACCTCCACCAAAGACTTCACAAAATGTTCCTCTCTTTCCAGTCCAATTCCCCCATAAATACTTAAATATCTCCTCTCTCTTCGACTCTTCTACTTCTCTGCAGTGCAGTTTAATGAACTTTTGGCGTGCTGCAGACTGGCATGGCATCCCCATTTGTCTTTCTTCCTTCAATACTGGCTCTTGATTCTTCGTCCTGAGATAGGATTGGCCCCTCATTCTCCTCCTCTTCTGGATGTTCACCTTCCAGGTCTCTGGATTCCTCCTCTTCCTGTGCCCTGCCAGACGAGCCTCACCACCTGACGAGTCCTCGTCAACTCCTTCTCATTCTCATTACAAGAAAAACAGAAATAAGAAATTTTCTGTAAATGGATGTTGTTCTCACACTGTGTCAGTTTGTGGGTCTTTCTCTCTCTCTGTATGTGTGTGTATGTGTGTGTGCATGTGTGCACCCCCTCACGCACATACCTGTGTGTCTGTCTGTGTGGGTATGTTCATGTGTGTCTGTGTGAGAGTGTGTGTGTGTGTGTGTGTGTGTGTGTGCAGCTGAAACAGTAGCAAGCCAACTAGCAAACATGCAGCATTCACTCTTCTACAAGAACAAGTGTGTGAATGTTATTTAGTGCTGTTTTATTATTACTTCTTACTCTATTATGATCTGTGAGCTGCATATTTTAGTATGAAAGGTTCTATACAAATAAAGCTATTGTTATTGTTCATAATAATAATAATAATTATAGTAATACCTACCTTCTTTTGGAGATTCATCTGTGATATAAGCATCACCAGGAGAATTCAAGTGCATCTTGGAAAAATAAAGAATAACACATGTTGTTTGCATCCTCTGCTCTGGCCGACTTCATCTCACTGCTGCTGACTCTGCCTAATGCGCCCCATCATACTTAAACTGACCAACACACTAAGCTCCTCTAATGAAAAAGACATTTCTGTCCTGAAAAAGAGAAAACAGAATGCACAGTGCATATTACAGTCAACATCATTTAAAGGTCCTCGATTAGAGAAATCAGATATTTATGAACATCTCGGTCAGTAATCAGACATAGAAGTAAAAAACATTGTCATGATTTAACATTAGTGCAATAGGCCCAAATATCAAACAATCATTTTATAGCTTGTTGTTCAGTATATCTACAGTATAACTAGTATGCTTACTGACATGGCAAATTATCATATATAGAGGTAATATTAGCTGAGAACCCCATGTTTGACTAATGTTATCTATTTAATCACAATATAAATCAAGACAATGCTTATTAGCCAGCTAGATAGCTAGCTAGCTATCATGAGCTACACGTTAGGTATCAACATTGAGTTGTAAAGAATTTGCAATATAAAGTAATACAGTCCATACCGAGGACAGTTGTGAACATGAATGTTAACTAGATGGCATACTAGATGCCAAATTGGCTCCTCACATTTCACGATTTGCTCTAAATGTACGTAGTGGACACAGATTTAATTGCGGGACCTTGATAACACAGATTTAAAACACTCGGGAATGACTAAAACCAACTGAATCACCAGAAACAGCAAGAAGAAAAATAACGACACTCCTAAACATGACTGAGTCAATCACTGGTCCCAGTAAAGATACCAGAGCTATGCTTAACAGATGAATTGGGGAGCTGGAGGACAATGTAGAGAGCTCCGTCAGTGAGCTATCCCCACCATCGTCCACCAATCAGAAGGTTGGTGGCTCAATTCCCAACTCCTCCGGTCCACATGCTGAAGTGTCCCCGGGCAAATGAAATGAACCCCAAACTGCCCCCGATGATTGCACCAGCATCCTGCACCAGCATCCTGCACGGTAGCTTCCACTGGTGGTGTGTGTGTGTGTGTGTGTGTGTGTGTGTGTGTGTGTGTGTGTGTGTGTGTGTGTGTGTGTGTGTGTGTGTGTGTGTGTGTGTGTGAGTGTGTGTGAGTGTGTGTGTGTGTGTGAATGGGTGAATGAGCAGCAGAAACATTGTAAAGTGCTTTGGATAAAAGCGTTTTATAAATGCAGCCACTTACCATTTATGTGACATCAAAATAATTTCTAGCTTTCAGTGAAATGTATGTTTTTTAACTGGAGGTCTCTGAAGCTTTCTCTCACTACATCGGCCTCTAGTTAAATGCGGTGTGGCAGACTGCTGATGGTAGACATATGTGCAAAGCCAGCAGTAACAAGATTGAAAAAGTGTTAAATTGAAAATAATCAAGAGCCGGGCTTATCCCCCACCAGCCGTATCTGATCCGATACCACGAGTCTCATCACAGTTTAACAGAACTTCATCTGTAAACTTTACCGCTGAGATCCATCATCCTGCAGACAAACATTCACCTCCAGCTGCTCCCCCTTATCTGAAAATATCTCTCTGTATTGCATAGCTTACATAATTATAAAAGCTGTGTACATAATAATAACAAGCCTAAATATGACAATTGTTAATGATTATATATTATATATTATATTACGCAACCTACTGAATATCTGGAGCAATTAGTTCACTATATCATAGAATAGTTTAGTGACTTTTCAGTAAATATTTGACATATTTTTCATTCTTTATGTCATTTCTAACATCATTATAATATTTTAGATATTTTTAGAAAATATTCATAGAGTAAGTCACATTTTTTCCTTTATTGTGTAATTTCATTCAACTTTAGTTTGAATGTGAATCCTTTTGTAACATGTATTCTGTTCTAGTGAATAATAGTGAGTTCATGATATTTATCTCACATTATGACGGTATTATATGGTTCTCATATTGTTAAATGAATATCTAACAATGACTATATTCATAAATCAATGTTAAAATTGATTAAAAAGATCAATTTGTAATGAAAATAATTGTTAGTTGGTTACATTTTTGGCTGTTTTAGGTAGAACAGATTGATAATTGTGAATCACATTATCATCATCATTAGTATTATTATTATTATTATCAGAATATTAACCCTGGTGGAGAACAGTATCTGTGGGCAGCATCATATCATGCTTAAAGGATAAATGAATCAATAATAAATGTATTGGTAGTGCAGGTAGACATGCGGAGGGTAGATGTGTTTGACCCTCTCCATGACCATCCCTGCATCTCGGTGTGTTTACCACCAGGCTGTGTGACAGATGGGCCCAGCGAGCACTGCAGCAATATCTCCCGCTCCCTATAGGAGTCCTCTAGGTGTCACGATATGGGTGTTCATTTCCAGAAGCCCCTCACAGGTGGTAGTCTGCGCTTTGATGTCCCAGCTGCTGTGGAGAAACTCAAGTTCACGCTGTGGGACCCCAGGGGGCTCCGCAATAGAGTCCTTAATTTAGCCAACTGACTCGTAGGAAGCAAAGTCAAACCTCCAATCCTCCAATCTCCCTCTCGTCCCCGCTACTCTGCAGAGAGTCAATATGTAGTTATGTACTCTACTCGGTGTCAACAATGTGACGCTCTGGGAGAGAGTGATGGACATGCACAGCGGAATAGAAGGCGCAGACGTCTCCTGAGGCCTTTCTTCTTGGCAGTAGGCGCGTTATGTATTCTGATCACAGCTACGTAATGACCCTCGGATGGACCGGGCTTCTCTCCAGGGGGCGTTTTGCACGCTCTTCCCCACGGTGAGCCATGAGGCCTTCCAGTTTCCTCTGAAGTGTCACTGTTTATTCACACCGCTCAGCTTGAACAAAGTCACAAAAGAAAAGAGACCTCCAGAATGCACACATTAGTGGTGGAAATGACAGGGATGGTGGTTCGCCTTGACACACAGGAATAATGAGATGCATTCTGCTCCGGATACAGTGAGTTACGCCTGTCGTTTCCGTATTTGAGTTCAATTTTAAAAGCAGTCACTCAGTTTTCCCTTTAAATGAATTATGGTGCATGTTTTTACTGACCTCAAAGAATGCAAAGCAGCTCTACTTTGTTCTCAACATGCAAGCTTTGAATATATACGGTGTACTACATCCATGAATCACTCGCTTTTGCAGAAAATCCTCTTTAGGCGGTGCTGTTGAAACATAGTGCATGTGTAATCCATGACACCTTTGTAAATCTTTACAGCGAGGTCTAGAGCTGCCTTCATCTCCTGTTATAGATTCTTACCTGCCAGCATAAAGCATCTGGTCTCACCCACTGGTTTATCCACCTTTGAAACACTTCAAAATATTTCAGGCTCCAAGCTGACAGTATTTGGTTTTTGGCCACAGCAGTGCTTTTCAAGTGCTTATTTTTTCCACCACTCTGTGTGAGCAGAAAGATGTTTACTGTAGACACACATTTCTCCCTGTGGTCTGTTGTGCTTGTCATCTGGCCAGCTGTCAATCACTGTCTACATCCTGGCAGGCCAGAGGACATGCAGAGAATTGCATCCTTTCCATCTGCTGCGTCCGGCACCAATCCCTGTCCAACCGACTTCTTTCACACCCTGATAGAGTCCCATTAAAGCTCCTTTTTTTTTTCAGATGTGTTCTCAGACTTTTCAAAGGCTCATCTAAATCTTTTGAAGGCACAGTTTTGCTTAGGTCAGACATATTCGCCTTGCCTCCAAGGTTTTATGAACGTGTTGTATTGTGAGATAAATCCTTCAACCTACTGAAGCAGAAACAGCTTTGTCCTGGTAGGAAAATAGCTTTTAATGATGAAACTAGTTTCTATATGTGTGCTTATAAAAGAAACATAATACTGTAGATTATTTATCGGTGTCTAGCTGCCTCCTGCTCTATTTTAATTTCATAAATCAAAAGAAGAAAAAGTGCTTTGCTGAATGAGTTCCATAGAGTTTGAGGGCTAAAATGATAATCTAATACCTGGTTGTCAGTGGAGGTGCACCGGTGCGTAGGTGTGATATGACTTCCTGCTCGGATGCGTCATCCTCCAGTCAGAGTCCAGGCCGGCCACAGTGGCTGACCCAGCTGATCTGTTTTTCTGGATGGAGAGCCGTGGCAGCTCTCATGGTCCATAGAGCTCACAGCACTGGTCTGTAGATAGACACATTGCTCATGGTTTCAGCCCAGAGCGCACAACTCTGTGTCCCCTACAAGGTAACATTACACATCAGAGATAAGAGCTGTCAAACTTCTAACTGAGATCCATCTTGATCTAAAAGGTTTGACTGCTGCTAAGCTAGAAGAATGTATTCACTCCTCTACATCCCCTGTGGCCTGCTGTAGAGCTGATGTGATGTAGCATCGCTCTATACCAACCTCTCATTATATCTACAGAAATGATTATTATCAGAATTTGACTGTTGTAACTATTGCAGCTGACAATTATTTTTATTATCTATGAAAATGTTCAATTGTCTTTCACTTGTTTACATAAGACAAAGAAAAGCAGCAAACCGTCACGATCCAAACACTGGAAACAGGAAGTATCGGTAATAAATGATTAATCAGTTATCACAATGGTTGCTGATCATTTTTCTGTTGCAGCCCAATAACTATAAATGTATGTTTGCTGCTTGCACACTTTCTTATTTCATCAACAATTAATGTACATTTCCACAGTACTAAATACATCAATGCAACAACATAATTATGCCATACTCACCAAGTTTCTCTTTTTCCACTCAGTAATTATTTCCACTTTGCAAAATGCTGCCTCGTCTGCTCGGCTTTTTATATGAAACATCTGCAGGAAGTTTGGAAATAGTGAATGAAAACAGTAGATCATCTGGAGTGTTGAGTATGACTCCACTATTATTTGACACTTAAATGCAGTGATTCTGCACATACAGTCACAGGTTTTATTTAGACAACAGTTGAACGTCTGGTTTTAGAAGCTTGTCATGATAATCAGCTGATTTCAGTATTGTCATGTACTAGTAGAGGTTTTGGTCTTATAGGGAAGATCAGAGAGTCACCAAAAATATTTGGCTTCGTCCTCTTGGGATGAAATTTAAATATAATTGTTTATTTGTAATGCAGAAGCAACATTTTGGCCTACAGTTAGTGAGAGAGAAGCACTCATGGAATGTCTGAGATGAAAGGGCTGCTTCTCTGGGAGGCACAGGTGAATGAAATATATTCCATGGTTTTTCTACCTATTAGATGTGTACAAGGCCAAACTTTGTCCAAGTCATGAATGGCCATGAGCGTTCACATCAAATTTAAGTGAAAACTGGATGGTTGTTGACATTTCTTGTGTTAAATAAGGTCAGCCAACACTGACTGAAATCACCATCCCCCAATCCCCTCAGAACAACCAGGCAGTGTTTTGCAGATGATCACACGTCGAGGTTACAGCCTTCAAAAAAAAAAAACCCTTATTACAGCCATAAAGCATATGCTTTTATTTTGAAAGCAATATCAGCTGTGAAATTTTGAAGTTTGTTTTAAAGGGTGAGGGATTAAACTGGACATTGATTTTCAGTGTGGTCATCATCTTTTTCATTTTCAGCTGAAATAGACCTATGACTCGCCTAACACACACACACACTCACACACATACACACGCACACACACATACAGACACACACGCACACATACAGACACACACATACACACAGACACACAAACACACACACATACATGCACACAAACAGACACACACACATACACGCACACATACAGACACACGCACACTCACACATACACACACACATGCACACACGCACATACAGACACACACACACACATACAGACACACACATGCACATACAGACACACACACATACAGACACACACAAACACACATACACACACATACACACACACACACACACATACTCTTTACTGACTTTATCAAAACAAGATCAGACATCAGAGAGAACCATTGACTTGGTGTTCATATACTTCTGTATTGTTATGAGTAATAAATATGAAATCACAACTGGTTGTCCAGAAGTTTGCTTTAACAGTAACTGTCATTTTATGATTGTACTGGATATGGTTCAAGAATAGATTTATTTGACAATCATAAAATACAGATAACACTGCTTCACCTGAAGACAGTTAACACATACACTTAAAAACTGTCAAGGATTAAATTACACAATAAAGCCCACAGCTTCTATCCACCTAATCACATAACAGAAATAACAGAAATGGACAACTCTGAGTTCATTGGTGCAAGGTCCCTGCTAGCCATTTCTTCATTGACTGCTTAACATTTCTCTCTGCACTGCTGCAAGTTTATTCTGTTCAATCGCAGCCGTGTATAAAAAGGTATTTTTGCCCATTGAGCTCTTGAATGTAAAAAGAATAAAATCTGTTGAGCTGCCTCTTGTTGCATAGTTGTGAATCTTCTGCACAAAAGCAAGACTAATACATAATACTGTTTGGACTCTGTGTGCCAATTGATGCTCCTGGCATCTATTCAACTTGTTCAGTGATTTCAGACAGTTTTTAGGTATCTGAGTAGGACTCTCAATGATAAGTGATCAAATAGCATGGTGAGTTGTTTCAAGTGATTAGCCTTGTTGCTTACACTCATTTTACCAGTCAAGTGGGTTGCGGTACACCAAGGTCTGGGACTAGAGATGAAGTGCTATGAAAGTTAGTTGAATAGTCATTATGATGATATTATAAATCAAGGTACAGTGCCTTGTGCTGTTAAACGTGATTAGTTTATTTTGTTGTTAATGTTCTTTCAGTCAAGTGCAGCAGTTTAAAGGAGACAGTGGCAGAGCAGAGATGCTATGAATGATCAAAACAAGAGAACTAAAGCTTCACCTCTAGATGCCTGCGTGATTAATGTGTCCGTGCAGCACATAAGGCGTCTGCATCAACTTAAAAATGGACAAAAGCACAGTGGGACAAACAGGTGGGAGACTACAAGCAAATAAAGGTGAGGCTAATGGAGCGTGCTAATGTGTGCATTTATTAAGCCTGCCGTCTCCTCTCTCCCGGCCCAATCTGCCACTTTGCACAGCTCCCTGGTCCCTGAGGAGTGAGTCATTGCTCACTTTAAATAATGCACCTCATCTAAGGGGCTCAAGAAGCTGCCGTATAGAGCCCTTCATCGTGATGACATTGAGAAAAGAGTCCGCTAGCCTCGGGAACTGCTTTAAGGTTGCTGCCGGACTCTGCGGCCAAACTGCAGGCTGCTTGAGGAGCAGGTAATCTGCTCCTTGCCTACACTTTGCATTAAATGTGTGATTAGGCTCAGCGCTATTGGCTGAGGGATTGAGAGCTCTCCCCGGACCAGTCAAGAGCCACTGTTGACATAACAGGAAAACTGACTGTGAGCTAAGAGACATGGGGAAGAGGAGATGATACCTACATGGCCTAATAGCCAATGAAAATGAGTATATCAGGCCCCCCCCCTCCCTCCCCCAGGTTAGATGCTGTGACAGTAACTGGGAAGTCTGGAGCAGATTTCACCTCAAGACAGAAGCAGCTTTTAATTCAATAGCTCAGTGCTCACATACAATGTTTCTGTATGAAAAAGACAGAGAAGTTTGAAGAGTTGGGGGCGGGTGTCAAAAGAAATAAATAAAGTCGGAGTATCATTTCTGAGGCTGTTAAGACAATTAAGACTGCATGAATCATTGCACTGCGAGTAAACAGTCGGGTGTTCTGCAGTAAATCATAAGCCATTTAAAGCAATGCTTTTATCCAAAAGCAGCACAGTGGGAGCGTGTATTTGTAGCCCGGCTGGTCTCAGTGGGGAACAAACCCCTAACCACCATGGTGTCAGTGTCATGCTGGATCCAGCCAGCAAAGTAATGAGTAATGAGCAAACCCTCAACTCCAGAGGATGTATGGAGAGAATGAGCTGCTGGATGTGGGAATGTGTGGTGTTAAAATACATCCAGTTTATTACAACCTTGGTTTTATTCTTGATAATAATTTCCCAAAATAATAATAAAATATAATGATATATGGCAAGTCATTTACATTATAAGTTATTTGACATTAACTTGTCGTACTTGTATGTGCATGCAGATTTTCTTTGATATGAGGGGTTAGACTGGAAACCACAACAACTACAACATATAAACTAGCTGCTCTTAGAGGCTATATTTAGGTACAGCAGTGCTTTGAGCTAAATGCTAATATCAGCAAGCTAATATTTGCAAGTAATTGGTCATAAACTAAAGTACTGGACAAAGGAAAAGTCAGAAACCTTGGTAGAGCTCATCCTCTGAGGACAATGAATTTCATGGCAATCTATCTCATAGTCATTGAGCTACTTCAGGATTTCTAGAACAAAGTGGTGGATCAACCAACAGACCAACATCACCATCCCCTGAGCCTCACTGCTAGCTTGGCTGTGAGCGAATGGAACATCATCCAAGAGGGCTGATTTAATTAAAAAATGTATTTTTATATATATATAGTGCCTTTCTCAATCAGTGCTCTACAATGTAAGACAAAAATATGTAAAATACAAACACAATACAGGAATAACAATTAAAATACAGATAAATATAAATGAAAGAAAGGTAAACTGATAGACAGATATAAAGCATTCCACCTGTAATGTACTTTGATTGGCCACTGCAGTGTGTCACCACATTGCGGCCAAAGCCCCTCTGTCTCAATGACATGAGTGAGCCAGTACATCCAAATACAGGATGTGAGAACGCAGCCTTACATCCACAGATCTCAGAAATTAATCCCATCATAACTGAAGGAAATCACCCAAAATACAAAGTTAAGACCAGGGAATTGTCCTTTAGTATGCATGTTGTCTTCGAGGCAGATTAATCCGCTAACACATCATAAAGGCATTCCTCTCTACATGTTAGTTTAAAGCCACTGCTCCCATCATTCAGTGGAGGAAATCTTAACAAATCAACACTCTCAGATCTCTAATCTGTGATGACTGATATGAGCTTAGAGAGCTTTGCCGAGGCGTCGCTCTCTGTCATGATCCCGACTGCCCTTTTTTCCTTAAAACCAGCCGCCGCCGCCGCCGCTGTCACCATTCACCGGAGAGACCTGTTTGTTGTAAGCCGCTTTTAATGAGCACACTCCAACTCGCCGGCAAATCGCTGTGACTTTTTCACCTGTGCTGGAACAAATTCCAGCAGCCCGTCTGCGTAGCAATAACTTGAACTCGAGGAGCAAAGAGTCCACAACACTCGCAGCGAGTCAAACCTGGAACTACGAGCCTGCAGGCATGTTTTGTTTGCAGCCCACCTCTTTTCATAAGCTCTTCTCATTAGTTTGTTGGTTTTCAAGCAGCAGCAGCAGCTCAAAGAGAGATGTGAAGCTCACATAATGGCTCCAAGATAATAACTAGAAAATGTTAAATATGGAAAGTTATGTGGAGATCACAGCCTACAATTTTAACAATGCTTACAGGGAGAATAATGCTGCCATGTACAACAGGATGGCAGGCTGGCAGGCACCATGGGGCTGATGTTTCATCATGTTAGTTAAATAAAAATAATAATAAAAGTACAGAAATCATTAAAGCATTTGCCCACACAAAGTACTTTTTCAATCTTGCAGTATATTCATTAATGTTTAAAGTAAGAAGACAGCTGTTCAGATAACAAAGTGCTGTGCGATTCCTTACATACCTGCGAGAAAAAGTGCATTTATGATGCACTTTAATTAGAAGTGAGCATCAAAAGACACAATTACAGTCATTCTGCTGATGCACAACTACATGTAAATGCAGACTGTAGCTTTCCTCTGCAGGACTACAACTTCTTCTCTTGTATATTTTGCAATGTCTCTGATTCACTCTGTGTGTGTGTGTGTGTGTGTGTGTGTGTGTGTGTGTGTGTGTGCGTGCGTGCGTGCGTGCGTGCGTGCGTGCGTGCGTGTGTGCGTGCCTCGGTGTGTTTAGTGTCCAAACACTGGAAGGCTGTGAAATCCTCTTGGGTCCGGAGGTGACGTACGGTCCTCCAGGCTTGGACCTCTTCTGCCCAGTGGCCATGACCATCGCTCACTGTGCCGAGATGGATGCTGAGAACTGGAACATCCAGCTCAAGAGGAGAACCCAGGACAGCAAATGGGAGGTGAGAGCTGCAGGTCCACACCTGTCAAGTACAGTAGAGCCCATCAAGATCTCAGCTTGGCTCAGACATAGCGTTTGGCTTTCCTCTTTGTCTTTTTCCTCAGTGGCTCTATTCTTTTTGTTAAATGCCAGAAGGAATGAAGGGAGAGCAAACCCACTAAACTCCACTGTTTCCCCTGTTTGCAGTGCAGGTGCATCAGTTTCATATACAAATGAAACACCAGGAAAAGTGTCATCCCTCTGCAGCAGAAACAGGTCTTGCTGTTATGTCGTCATATTGAAGGCCAGAATCACTGCTCTGGTTCTATAAACACTTGTTTAATAGGACCAGTTTCCAGCCACTGACTAGCTATCTCACCTTAGCTAGAGAGATGAAATGATAATAGAAGGGATACTACCCCTGCTCAGTTGTTTACATGCCTACAAACATGCTTCTCTCTGCCACTTCACCTACATCTCAGTAACATCTGGATCGAACAACCTGGTGAACCAAGAACATTAAAAAAAACCCAAAATGGTAGATAATGAAACAGCTGCTGATGTGTTAACACCTCGCACATATTAATATCAGTTCAGTTTTATCTGTTTCAACTCAACCTGCTGCAGGCTCATTCTGACCAGAGCGATGCATAGAAACACTGGTATCACTGAGTATCACTAATCATATAGACCAGAGTCTATTTGCACTAAAGAATATTTTAATATTAAGAATAGATGTGTAATGTATCAGCCTTCAGCTCTACGGAGCGTTTTAAACTCTTTTAGATAATTGTTTTGGTTTTCAAGCCTGCGACTCTGCTCTCATTAACTCGTATCCAGCAGCAACAGACAGCTGTTTTCACTGAAGCACTTCAGCTACCTGCTCAGCACCAGATGGCACAGATAAAGTTAGTGACTAGCTGGTGAACATAGTGGAGCGTTTAGCAGCTAAGAAGCCAGATATTTTACTGGAGAGCTGGTGGAATGAGATTCATCAGGTAGCCGGGTACATGACTGCTAACATATTCACTATGGCAACTTTATCAGCTGGTGATATTTGAACGTTGTGTTTCACGCTGCCCCCAAGTGGTCATAAACTTGATTGACGCAGCTTTAATTGATTCTATTAATTAGTAACTCCATGAGTTCTGCATCTTCCTTCACTAATTCAAATGCCATTTCTCAAAGAATGTCTAAAGTTATCTTTTGAAGTATTGAAATATTATTATTTATTTATTTATTTATAGAATTATCTCTGCAAAGATCATTTGTTGGGATGTAACTCTTGACTCAGTGTGTCCAGTTTCATGGAAGTTTTGTCTGATCAGATTATCTTGCAGTCAGTTAATAAAGATGTGTATTTCTGTTAGATGACGTGATGTATTCTTTATTCACCATTAGATACAGTGAGTATGCAGCACAGTGAGTTTTGTAAATGGATGTTGGAGTCATGCTCCTTGACATAAGTTTCCATGGGTTGTTGACTCTGTTTTCTCCCTCTGTTGGCTGACCTTTATATATGTGCTTTATGTGATAAAAGGTCCAGTTAGTCAGTGTGACACATGACTGGTGAATTATGTGTGAGCCATAAAAGACTGCTGGAGCTTTGTGGGTGAGATGATTGATCCGGCCGTATGTCCTCGGTGGGTCCAGAGGGTGACATAAGGCCACATGAAGGTAACATCGCTGCTGCGGTGGGAGGAAAATAAAGAAACAATTACAGCGTGTAATGGCCGGGAAGAGGCATGGCTGCTGTCAGTCTGTGGGGGGGGGGGTGGCAGCGGTGGGGGGGGGGTTGCAATAAGGGGGTATAAGGGGCCGTTAGACAAGGGAAGTATTGATTAGTGGATCAGGAAAGACACGGCGAGGTAAATTTAGACGTGAGGCAATCAGGTGGAGAGTCATGGAGATTGTTTCTCTGCTGACCACGACTCGCCATTTGCCTTCACAAACATCTCCCCCACCCCCCTACACACACACACACACACACACACACACACACACCTAACACACTATTGACAGACACTTAACACAAGCAAACAGTGGAACTTTCACTCAATATTTTGCATTTCTTGTTAGCCGTGCTCCAATGCTTTGGAGCGAGAGACATTGTGTTCTTGGAGTTCTTTATGTTTATGTGTTTTCATTCCAGCAGTGTAGGCTGTGGTTTGTTTCCATTGAATGAGATTGTTTTTACTGGTCTGAATAAAGTCGCGAGAGCTTAATCCTGAGCCCAAAGGCATAACAAGCCCAATCGCTGTCGTCACTTTGCTTTATTTGCTTGTGTTTTTTTTTTTTTTAGCAGTAACCAGCAAGATAACAAGACAAGTGAGGGAGGGGGGGGGGATAATGAAGAGAGTATTCAGTCAGGCGGTAATGTAAATGTAAATCTGACGTAAAGTTTTGGCAAGCCAAGCATGGGTCAGAATAATGAAGAGCGCAGGTTTGCCCCTGGCTGTTGTGGTGCTTGTCAGCACTTAAAAGAGCTTGTTATTTAGAGGAAGAGCAGCCGGATTCGCCTGCTCTCCACATCATCTGCTTTTGTCCTGAATAATGATTTTATAAACGACGGAGATGGTTGTTATAAAGAATATTCAAGAGCTGCAGCAGTCTCTGCATGCACCACCGGCAGATAACCATCAAACCTGCACCGAGATCAAAACCTGGATGAAAAGTCTCTGGTTGAAAATATTCTTCTTTTTTTTTCAAAATAATCGTCACGTACAAAATTCTGAGAGGAGGCGCTGGGGTTTTTGTATTTGACATGTTAGGATCGATGCTGTAGGACCAGTTAGTCTCTGGGTTCTTATACTAGACCACATCTTTAAGTCTTTTTTACCATTTCTTGTCAAAACATCTACAACCCATGTTGGTTACTGGTTTATCAGACTCTCAACACTCGCAACAACTTGCTCACCAGTTATATCTGACAACCTGCACTGTGCAGAAGTACAGGGCGGAAGGATAAAACTGCTGTTTGTCAAGAAATAGCTCCTAGAGGCACATGTGATCTTCTTTTGGAGAGGTAAAATGTGACTCAGAGTGAAAGGACTTTTTATATTTCCAAATGAACAAAACAAATCATTTAATTCCTTCATTCCGTTCACATTTGATCCAGTCTTTCAACTGGATCAATTACTATCAGAATCCACCTTCTTCAGTCTGAGGCTGCTGTTTACACCACCAGTTTGTGCTGTATCAAAAAATAGAAGTTACATTTAGTATCAGCTGATCTTCTCCTCTTACTCTCAGAAAGAAAGTTCATTTCACAAAATGCCAAACACCATTTACCATTTAAGGAAAAATTCATCACTGATATTTGATATTGTAGGGTAATCTCACATCGGTGCTTTGTCCACGTTAATAATCTGTGTGTGAGCTGCTGCTGCAGATTAGAAACCGTGTCGACCCTCTCCAGATCATCCAGCCAGAGACTCCTGCGGTTTTGAAGAGCTCTTCTACTGACGTCTTGTTTGCTTACAGACGTGTCACCACTTTGTCAGTTTGTGTGTTTTTCTCCTCCTGCTTTGAGTTCAGCCTGGTGTTTATCTAACCTTGTCTTGTAGAAGCATTCAGGGTTTGCTATTGTGTGACCAAAAAAAAAAAAATTCTATTCAGTGTTAGAGGGCAATTTCTGAAGATGTGTGAGTGTTGTGAATAAGGAAGCGAAGGAGACCGCAGGGAATATGAATGAATACAAGATTCATGTCACTTAGAGATTTCACTCTAATATTAAAAGGGCGCAGAGATCCTCAGAGCTTCTTGGGTTGAAATAATGACTTCCCGTCCAGGGCTAACCTAAAGAGAGAGAGGAGGGTTTTTAAGAGGCCTAATACCTGAAAATGCTCATTGCCATTAAAATCATTTCAGTAGCCGTTAAAATACACACAACCCACAGAAGCCTCCTCAGACCTCCCAGCTGCAGTCTCATATTATTCAGTGCTGTATTGTGTGTTAAGCTGTGCAGAAAAACATACAAAATGCATAAACATGAAGTATTCACAGAATGAATCTAAAGCTAACATGAACGTGGCCAACATAACATTTCTCACTTTTTGTTGCATGTGGTTGAGCAGTGCAGTGCATGATTATAATGTATGAGCTCCTACTGTATTTACCAGCAGGAAATAAATTGGGTCCAGTGTATCGAGTGGATTTGGCGTCACACTATTTTGTACGTTTTTTTTTATTCTGATGAGTTGTGATACAATTCTGGTCCGACGCCAAGCTGGCCGAGATAATTCATCATTCAGTGAGCTGGAACATTGCTCTAAGTATTTATATAGTGCTGTTACATCCCTGTAAGCATGTTACTATGTGAACAGATAAGGCTGGTTTTACTCTATATTTTAGTTTTCTTACAAAGTGAAATGAAAAAAACATTTTCCAAGTTCATTTATCTCTTTTTACATGATAAATATAAATATATATATATATTAGTATTTTTACATCAAAAAGTCTCTTTTTGTTTTCCTGCAAAACCTAAAAATGCTTTAGATGACGTCTGTCACATGTTGAGTTTCACATCACTGAAGGTGAAGATGCTCTCATTTCCATTTCACTGTGACTTTAATGTTAACAAATCACATCACAAGACCAAAAGCAATAATGTGTTGAACTAAATAATTGAGTTGTAATTCCTGAGTTTTCTGAACATGTAAATCTTGCAGACTGAAATTCAAACGGATGGATTGTTATTAAATGTGATTTAATAACATTCATGGTTGACAGAGGATGAACCAGCCTTACTGCTACTTTGTGTTAAGTTCTAATTAGCAAAGTTTATCCTGCTGGCCGGCCAAACTAAACATCTGCATTCTAGACGTGGTGGTGTGATGACATTAGCATTTAGCTCACAGCACCACCGTGCCGCTAGCGTCGCTGTAGACGCACACAGCCTGCCTCTACCTGAGCAGCGCACGTGCTACACCGCTGAGCTGCTGCGGGCGGCTCACATGCATGCGGTGTCCACACAGACTACAGCCAGTTTGACTTTGATAATGGCCATCAATAATAGAATGTCTTCATTTGCACCGTCTATTTTTAAAAAATAGGTGAGATCCCGAATGTGTAGATGAGGCGCTGCTGCAGCCGTGCGTGAGACGCGTGGTTCATGCCGGCTGCAGGGTTGCTACAGACTGTTAGCATGAAAAGCAAGAGGCTCTGCAGGCTGTGTGTCGCTGCTGTTAGTCTTCTTAAAAATAGTTCAACAATCTCCTGAAACAGTTGGTCGTTGTAAGTTTTAGCATTTCTTTATCACACTTTACTCAAACAGGAGGAAACGGTGCATTTGTTGATCTAGTGAGTATTTATAGCAGCTCCTTTTGTTGACAGTGAGAAAAACATGCAGTCCATTTAGTAGACGTTCTGGAGCTCTTGATTGTATCAAATGATCTTCATCAGCAGATGACGTTTGCCCAGTTGTCATAGAATCGTAGCTTTTTGTCCATGATGGCTCAAACACTGAGCTTCATAGTTTATTCTTGAGGTGAGATTGTTTCATCATCAGAACAGGACCTGCTCCCTGTATAGATATAAAGGCTCATTCTAAAGTACCGAAAACACAGCAGTTCTTATTTTCAGGTGATTATAAACTAATTAAAACATACGTATGAATATTATATTCCATTTATGCCGAGTCCGTTCTGCTAGATGCCACTAAACTCTACATACTGCACCTTTAAAATGATTGTTATTGTATATCTGTTCTGTCATTAGATGAAACCACATGTTAATATAATGAGATACAGTAAAGCCAAAGGTTCTAAAGTCATTATGAAAGCAGATTATACCGCCTGCTTGATGCCATAACGCTGCTTAACTTGTGATTTTTGTGAGTTTGTAATAAATACTGCTTCTCATCCTGTGCTTTAGCCTGCTTTTACTCATTAAATTGTATAATCACATGTCTGTCATGGACAGTGGGAGTTAGAGCGTACTGTTTGACAGTATAGTGATGATCTGATCAGTCTGGATGATCAGAGGAAAGTATTTGTCTCCAGAAGAGGTTAAAACACATCTTTACTACTCGTATATTTGATCTCCTTTGCAGTTTTTGTTCAAGCCTGTTTCTTTTGAAGCAGAGTTTTAAGATTTCACGGAACTGATGTCACACGGTTTATGATTCCCGTCAGAAAAATGAGCTCCCCGAGAGCTCTCCAAACTGCGTTTGTACCAGCTGACACATTCATTGCAAAAACACAGACTGAAGTTAGCACTTTTGGATATTTCCTTTGGCGTGTCATTACTTCCCACTGATAGAAGAGAACTCCTACTTCCTGCTGGCTTTGCTGTAATGTCTTCTGTTCAATTTCTGATGATAGAAAGGAAAGGGATGTAAAAGATTCCTTCATTCCAGTTGGAAATAATGAAGTGCTTCCCAGCTGCTGTTGTCGTCTCATAAATAAAACACTCTGTGTTCATAATGACTGTTTTGTGTTCTCCTGTGTACTAACACCATCTCTCATGTAGGAAACGCTTCCTCACATTCTCAGGAGACCAGTTACAGTCTGTCTTATGTTACCAAATGTACACTTTTATTTGACAGCAGCGTACCGGAACTCAATCCACAATACGTTCAACTTCATTTACACGCTTTTCTAGCGATGATATCAACGCAGCCCTGGGCATGAATATCTAGTTCCACTATAGACTTCAGCCAGAACCTGTGTGTGCTACTTTAACTATACAGCAACACTTACTGCTGAAGGTGTTAATGCAAGCAAGTCTGTTTCTTTATTTATTCAACCTTTATTTAACCAGGATGCCACACATCCATGCATTTTGTCTGTGAGGCTTGTTCATATGTTCTACCTCAGATTCAGTAAACTCTCTCCTCTTATCATTTCTTTAGTAAATATCTGCTGCTTCCAGCTTCTCAGTTTGGATGATTTGCTGTTTTTCTTTGTCTTGTGTGAAGGTAAATCAATAACTCAGGGCTTTTGGACTGTTAATTAGACAAAACAAGACATTTGAAGATGTCAGCCTGAGCTTGAGTCAATCGCACTGATCAGTTTGTAGCCGGCCAATCAGAAGTTCAGTATGAAATATCCATAAACTACAGCAAACTGATGAAAGTCTTGGATGAGAGGTGAGGTTGGGAGCTTTATATTAGAAAAGTATGAAGAAAGAAAACTGATATTATTGAAAGTGTTTTCTGAGGTGACAGTAAAGTAAATCATTAACCTTTAATATATAAGATGCCTCAGTGTGATGAATACAGAATATATCTGGACACAGATATATTTACATGATGATGATTCAATGCCATGCACTGATTATATTATATATATTTTTATATTATATTTGATTTATATATTACCTTTTTTATTTTGACGTATACCATTAATTTACTGTAAATATGCAGTATTAATGCCTCTGCTCAGTGTGTCACATTCACCATCATAAAGCTTCTTCTTTGCAGCAGCAGCTGTTTCAAAGAGCCTTCATGAAGGGATATGTGAATACATTTTGTGTTTGAAGTATAATGCAAATAATCTTTTTTTTAAGATATTAAGATTAGTGATAACAGATTTAATTGAAGGAAGGACCAGCCTTTATTTCATTGAAGCCAATATTTTGTTTCTTAATTTAGTATCTTAAAACGCGGCAATTTTCTCCTTTCAGTGAAGCTAAATGAATCTCTTTGAATGTGAAAAAGCATTTATAATATTACAGATAATATAACTGATTATAAAGGCTTTAAACTCATTGGTAACTTTAAGACCCTTATTTAGCATTATAAGCATTAATAAATGCTTTATAACACATTAGAGTGTAGCTGTGTAGCATCGTGGTTATTGCTGTTGTATAAACAGATAATGAATGATAATACAGTAAAACACAGCTGTTATAATATAAAATATGTCTTCAAAGGAAAAATGATAATTGTTGACAAATACTGAACCTTAATAAACACTTAAAATGTCCCAATATCTGCTTATAACTATAGCATTATAACGTGTCTATATACTGATTATAAATGCTAAATATGGGGACTTACAGTGTGAAGTGAATTTGTACTGTATATAAATAGTGAATATTACAAAATGACATTATAGATCATGTGATATCATCTAACTGGTGTCATGAACACCGTGTTCTTTATTGTAGGACGTAATGTCAGTGGAGGATGAATCCACTTCCTGTTACTGCCTAATGGACTCGGCGAGCTGCCACCTGCTGCTGGACCAGCCGGGCTCGTACGCCCTGGTGGGCGAGCCCCTGACACAGGCTGCCGTCAAGAGGCTGAAGCTGGCTGTGTTTGGGAGCATGGAGGCCAGCTCCATGAGCTACAGCCTGCGGGTGTACTGTGTGGACGACACGCCGCACGCCTTTCAGGTGGGGAAAGGACGCTGTCAGGTGCTCGGCCTGTGGGGGTTTTTTTTCCTGCTTTGGTTTATTCAACAAAAAATGAGTCATGTTCATTTCCAGCAGCACTTTGTTCACAGTTTCAGTTTTTTATAAGAGCAGTATTAATGGCTTAAGTGGTAAATGTACATTCTTTGCCCAGTTTATAAGCTGCTAATTCACAGGCTAAAGCTAATTTAATGCTAGACTGAGTTATTTAAAAATAGGTGGCAAGCTGGAACGTGTACAAGACTACATTTCCCAAAGCTTGGTAATAGTTCCCTGGTTGAAGTGATCAAGAATGCAAAGTGGAGAACACCATCTACTTATTTTGCCATTGCATGAGTTCATTTGTTTACTCTGGAAATGAATTTTTCATTTGTAGTTACTTTGTTAGCTGTGTTTTTATGTGTGCAGACACATTTTGCCTCCAAAGAATTTGTGTTTAAAATGTACTGCTGTTTGCAACGCTGTGCACACTGCTACATAAAATATAGATGGAGCTAAAAGTTTAATTTAAAACCTGCAGCTAATGGCAAAGCACTGACAGGACAGACTCTGCTAAATAGTTTTATATTAACAATGGATTAAATGACTGTAATGTGAAAGGAGTAATGATTTATCACACAGCTCTGCCACTCCCCTCAGATCTACGGAGCCTATTAGCATCTTTTAGCTCACAACTTTACTGGTTTAGTTCAGTCTCTCCGCTCTCATGGGTGTTATTTCCAGAAGAAGCAGACAGCTGTTTAATAAATCCCAGCTGCTACAGAGAGTTAATATCAGACTTACTGTACATACATCTCCAAATGAATGCTAGCTTAACAGGCTAACATGTTCGCCATATCAACTTTTGAAGGTGTTAATATGTCGGTGTTGTGTCTTGTGCAGGTTTAAAGGGTCAGTGCACAGATATGATGAGAAGCAGGTGTTTTCACTCACCTGTGGTAGTTTGGAGATATCTGTAGCTGAAATATACACTTCTAATGACATTTCAAAATTCATCTGCAGCATCTTTTTTCCATAAACAGTGTCCACTCTGGATAATCTACAGGAGATAGTTTCAACAGTGAGGTGTGTGGCTCATTAGATTATGTGTGCAAATGTGTCCTGTGAGCAGATGAAACTCCACTCACCTCCATGGTAATGAGTTGGGGTTAGAAATGTCTGGTACCACTTTATAATTAAACCAAGACTATTTGCATGGCTAGATACCACTAGAAGTAAGAGAGAAATGTTTTTGTGAGTCTTTAAATTAACTTGAAATAAGTGTCTTTAATGTCACTGTTGTTTTTTTTTAGTTGCAAGAGAGCAAGGAGAGAATTCAAACCAACAATCTTTCTGCATTTGTCCATCACCACTGCTATCTCTGACGTCATTCACTTTCACCTTAGCGATTTCTACTCCATTAGGAAGTGCATATTGTTAGGATGTGGCCTAGATTCAACCTGAACATGTGTGTGTGTGTTTGTGTGTGTGTGTGTGTGTGGTGTGTGTGTGTGTGTGTGTGTGTGTGTGTGTGTGTGTGTGTGTGTGTGTGTGTGTGTGGTTTTTGCCTGGGCTCACTGAGGCAGCAGGGACCCCAACATGTGCTCTCCACCAGTTAAAGCATGTGAGTGATTGCAGATTCATCAGCCGTGTGAAACAATAGTGCAGTGTAGACAGTAGGGACTGAGTAACAGCCTGACACATTCTCATCCAGAGGTTTTAATAGACTGAGACAAAGGCTGCCGTACTGTAATCACTGCCGTTCTTTTTTTATTTAACTTGTTTGACTTGATTATCCTTCGGCGACCTATAGGGTTTTTAAGCATTGAGATCTCATCAGTGAACATCAGGGAAATCAAGCTTCTCGTCCTCCCCTGAGAGACTAGACTAACAGACGAGCTGAGCTGAACGGAGCGTCGTGAGCCTCGTGACTGACTCTGCCTCCCGACCGCCTTTCTGTCATGTCGCAGCCGTCAGCGGCAGCTGGCTTTAAAATGCATTCTGGATTTGGTTTATGAATTCCCAGCCTGCCGAGCAGATGCCAGACTTTTGCACGTCCCTTGGGTTCCTGTCTGTTAGCGCCACATCTCTGCTGTGTGTTTTCCAAGCTTTCCAGCACAAAGTCAATCACAGACTGGATTCTGGATCAACAGGAAGCCTGATGCAACACAAACATGTGTGTGAGGAAGCTGAGACCAAGAGACAGTTATGATTGACTGTTTTCAGATATTTCCTCTGATACTGCACAATGCTTGCACTTTTTAAAATGAATTAGTCATCTCATTCCTAAAAGTAAGCAGCTTAACATTCAGTTCAGATCTTAAAACCCACGAAAATCAGAAACAAATATGTGTATAGTTTGTGTCAGCTGTGACGGTAAAGACAGGCAAAGTCTCGCTGCGTAGGAAACAAGTCAAGGTCACAACGTTCAGGTTGTACTGAAGAGACAATGGACACAATCCTCCTACCTGAAAACACCACCCATATTACTGTAGTGCACTGTTGGCAGTGTAAATACTACCAGGTAATATTGTTCATCTCAACCTTCAGCTGTTAGTCTCGTCAAAGGATCATTTCTACAACATCCTCAATCTCGTCATCATTAAGATGAAAACAGCTGATCATCAACGAGAAATCTATTTCAAATAATAAAAATGAAGGATTTTGATCACAATAGTTTTGTGATTTTAGATTTGAATCCTCCTGGATCTCTCATTCTTTTATACTTTCATACAGCAGATCAGTAACCGTCACACGTGACGAACCTGACGTAGCAGATGGTTTGTTACATGGAAGTCATCCTTGGAAACTGTTTGGAAAATTGCGGCTACTTTTAAAAAACACTTGTCAGGTGATGAACATCTGTCTATCACCATGTATCACCATGTATCAGCATCTATCAGCATCTATCACCTTGTGAGGCAGCTGGATTTAAATAGTCATCAAAATGCTACTGAAATAAAGCTCCTAATCTAAAGCCATGAAACTGAGCAGCCGCCTACACAGGACCAGCGGCGAGCCGTATAGTCCGTGTCCTTGGCGGACGGCTGCTGAGCAGACCTGCAGGTTCCTCAGCTGGAATTTAACAGTTTCATGTTTTTTCAGATGCTCAACAGCACTTTCACATTCACACTGCAGAACGGGGGACTAGATTAGCCTCACAGTTTATAACACCCCCGTTAATAGTGACAGCCTACAGTCTCTGCGTTGTGTTGTGATGATGATGATGATGATGATGATGGTGGACTAACGGCTGACAGTAACATCAGTTGACTCCAACAAAGACGCCCAGACGCTCCGATGTGGATTCAGTGACGTCTGTTTATTGCTTACAAACACTTTGGGATTTGGGGGAAACGAGTCTGGTCTGTAAAACTATTTAACAAATAAAATCATAATCAAAGGAAACTTACAAAACTAATAAATGATTTCTGTGACGAAGCTTAATAACTGTTAAATAACAAACAACAGGGCCGACGGTCGAACCTTGACCAGGATCAAAGACTCAGTATATTACAGATTATTGATAGAGATGAATCAGTTCACACAGATAATCACTCTGAATGTCAATATAATTATAATTAGTAATAAAGTCTATCTCGGGTCAGCTATACATTATTATTATTTACAGGTTTAACAGTCACACACTCACCTGGTCTGACTGGTTCCCCCGGTAACGGGCTTTATAGCTGCATCGTTACCATGGATACTATGTAGCCAAGTATTAAATATTAAATATAAGATAACAGCATAAAATAATGAAAATAACACAAATATGTACACCTTACAACTATTAAATAAAGGTAAAATTATATTCTATATTAAAAGATTTTGCTGTTAGACATAGTGACCATTTAAAGCTCAACTAATGTGTTTAATGTAACATTCAGGAGGCAGATGTTACACAGACGTACACAGAGTTTCAAACTTCTGTTTTTAGACTGAATATCTTCACATTAACGCAGGCTGAGGGGGAATTTCTGACTGTGATAAGCCCAAACATCTGTCTGTGAAGATGTGTTCAGTTGGACTGTGCCACCGCAGTAATGATGAAGAGCACAAGGCATAAATCATCCACATTCATCTGTTATCAGGATCAACTAACGTCTGCCCACCGTTAGCAGTGCTAGCAACAGACGTTTCATTCTTCTTTGGGAGTCATAGTTTGAAGTTTGTACCTTTGACTTTTTATTAAAGTACTGTGTATTTATTCTTTTACACTCGTTCAACCAATCCAACCCCAAATGTTGTCTATGCAGAATTCACAACTCTATTCCTCTCGCTGCAGCGTTCTCTCAGCTGTAAAACATGACGTCAAACACATCAGTCGAGTATGTGATGTGTCAAACAGCAGGTCAGGAACAGGAACAGTCTACACAAAACTTCAATCATGACATTTTGACAGCTTCTAATAAGTTTAAACGAAGTCGTCACCAGATCCAAGGTAGCTACATGTTGTAGGGGGAAAAACAAAGAAAGCCAGTGTTGTCCGGCTGCTCAGCGTCTAACAGGTTTGAAAGACAGAGGCAGATGGCAGAGGAGGAATGCCATATTTCAGCTTCCCCGCTGTCACATTTGTTTTTTCCTATGAGTGCCTTTCATCTGCATTTTGCCAGCAGTTGATTGTTTTCACACCTTCAGCAATGACAATATGCAATACGTCCCAGGCACGCTTCTCTGCAAACACATACGTAAAAGTGCTTACACACACACAAACACATGCCCACACAAGCTCTTTGCACGCACAGACACTTAGTCAGAATCAATCAGCGTGATCTGGCATTAGTTACATCTCTGTTCCCTGTCTTTTCCCCTTGTGATTGAGATGGCTAGAAGGATAGACGGGCCAGACACTGAACCATCCCACCGGGACACTGAACAATGATGACAGATGAATACCTGCAAGCGACAATCAAAGTGCTCTTTCATCATCACAAATTCAATTTAGGAGATGGGTGTTTGCCCCCTGACGCACCCGTTTCCACGGCATTAAATTCAAGCTTCAATCTGTCATGTTGAGGCTGGAAATGTGATGCTAATGGAGAGCAAGAGTTGTAGGATTTGTTCAGTGGAGACTTGACGTCCCTTCTTGGCAGCATGTTTCTATGTTAATATTTGTGATGAGTCAATTAGTGGATGTGACAGAGGGAAAGATTAGCAACAGGTGTTCATGCTGATATGCAAAGGTAGTGTACCTTCAGAGGGAAGGGAAGGATTCCTGTATGCTTCCTCTTGCATTCATCTCTCTTCTGTTCCTTTCTTTGTATATTACCATCCTCTCTCACCCCCTCTTTCCTCCAGACCCCCTTGTCTTCCTCTCTCACCATTATTCTTGATTGCCTTCCCTCTCCAGGGAGTGGTGGCTGCAGAGAAGATCAGAGGGGGTCAGCTCCTCGAGGAGCCAAAGATGTTGCCTTTCCGAGCGAACACCTTCAGCCTCCAGGTGTCCATCCAGGATGTTCCCCAGTTCCTGTGGAGCATCAAACCCTTTACCACATGTCAGGTAACAGCGGCAGTTAACTGACAAGATATTGTATCAAAACATGGATTGGATACCAAAGTGCTAATTTGCACGAGTCTGTTTTTGCTGCTAATAATTACTGTGGTGTTTCTGCACTTATCAATCAAACAGCTTGTGGAGAGATGTGAAGTGTTTTTTTGTTCAAGTCAATGATTCTCTAGTCGGCACTAGAATAATGTTTATCAGGTACCATCATCTGATAGGCTCTTTATAAAGGATTTATAAAGTATTAAAACTTATTAATAGCCAATAAATGATTGACTAATACTGTACAGATCAGTTTGGTTAGTATTATCAATATGTTAATAAGAACATCATTCAAGTTGTAAAAAATTCATTTCAATTCAAATTTTATTTGTATTTCACCATTTCATACAAAAGCCATTCATTACAAATATGAGCATGTACACAGACAGTAGATACATACAAACATATAAGAAATGTACATTAATCATATACACATACATACACACACATACATATATAAGAACAATGATACTGCTAATCACTTGCTCTTCAGATCAGTACTTCATTTATTATTGTTAAAAGTCTTTATTAATGACTTATTACCATTTATAGTTAAACTTGATTGCTTATTTATTGGGAAGTCTGAAAATCAAGAGTCTTGCTAACGTTTTAACATTTATAAATGCTAACGTCATGCTAGGGGGGAAGTATTTTTTTGCTGTGCTGTCATCATGCTGGTCAGTCTGCTGGTCACCCAGTTCACCACTCTGGTCTGGACTGAAATATGTCAACAACTACTGGTTGGATCACCATGAAATTCAGTAGATCCATTGATATCCCCTTCAGGAGGAACTGCAGTAACTTTGGTGATCTCTAGCTAGCACCGTCATCATTTGTCTGCAAAATAATGACATTCTCATCAGCCTCAACTGTACTTATTGTTTAGGACTCATTTGCAAATGTTGGCATGCTAACATGCTAAATTAAGATTACTTGCTAAACATCAGCATGTTAACATTGTCACTGTAAGCATGTTAGCATGCTAATGTTAGCACAACTTTTCCACACAGCGCCCCTAGTATGGCTATAGTTGTTAATGTCTTATAACTGATCCATAAAGCATTAGTAAATGATTGGTTAACATTAATAAACCCTTTATAAAAGATGTCTTATTAGAAAATGCTTCTGTTAATATCCTGAAATGCATTTCTATTATATTAACACTTTGTTCACCAGTAGGTTGATGACAATGATCCCACCAGTCCTAAAGAAGCATTTTCAGATGTAAATGAACACTGAACACTAGAAATCTGTGCTGCTTTCAAGTAGACTCCACTTGTGATCATTTAAATCCATCTGCTGATTGTGAACTGTTCACAATAACATCTTATGATAAGCGATCCGTATAAGTGATGTATATTATTTATGCAGAACTTTTGGTCGCCATGGTAACACATATGCGCATCAACACTGAAGTGCTGGGATTTTGCCTGATCAAGCAGATGGTCAAAAGCTGTGTAGCGCACACAGAAACATGTGACATACAATCACCTCCTCTTCATACTGTCTCTACCTGCCATTGTTCATAACATCAACTGGATCTGCAGTCCGTTAATACTAATAACACTTATAATCAGTTATTTCTTCCTAAACTTGTTGTGACATCAGAAAACAGATATACACATAAGAAGCATTAAAGTGATGCATAACGTGCACCAGAATTAGATTTCCCCATGTGAGTCCCTGCATCACCAAAACTGTCCAATCACTGAGTTCCTGTTCAGTCTGTATAACTTCATGTTAACTTCAATAGACGGCGTGAACACCGACAGGACCAGAGCTGAAAAGCAACAGCGTTTCCTTTTTTTTCTCTTGTTTTGGACCAAATGAACTGAACCACAGGTGTGAAAGTGAACTTAGTATCTGCTGTTTAGATCATCATAGATCACAGCTACGTAGCTAAAGTGGACCTGAGCTCACGCTGTGTGTGGAGCAGATGACCGTATAAAGAAATCCATCACAAGCCGACGTCGACTCGAGCTGAAAGTAGAAAAAAACGTTGGAAACCGAGTGTTCAGAGCCTCATTTAATATGAACATCTGACATTGTAACATTATATGACTGAAAATAAGGGAAAGCATCATACGTCCCCTTTAATAGTCCACTCAGAAAATGGTTGAACTACAACAACGTTGAAGGTTTTGTGCCTCGATGCTTCCCTCAGTTCAAACCCAGTTTGATGAGAATAATTCCTCTTCAGCTTGTGACGTTCTGGGTTTGCTTTATATGTGTGTTTGTGTGAACTATGTTGTGCTTTAAAACTGTGTAAATCCTGCTGTCACATACGTTTCTTTGTTGAGGATCATAAAGATGGATGTGACTAGAGATTAATAGCTTTGTATTTGTTTTTCTCTTCAGGAGCATTAAGATGCAAACAGTAGGCTATTAAATGGAGCGCAGCGCTGCAGTCATTGAATTCTGTTTTGTACCTGTTGTTGCTGTTGTTCAGAGCAGCTGAGCTGTGTCCCCACTGTACGCTGTTGTTGCTTAAAGATCTGAATGCATGGTGAAAGCTCTGTGTTTCAAAGACACCCACCCCTCTCCACGGCCTTATTTATGAGGGCCTCGGGAGGCAGGCAGGCACCGCAAACCCGCTTTGGTGGAGCAGGTGTAGAATAATAGCCGAGCGTCGTGCCATACATCAAGTCAGCTTTTAGTGCTAAAGAGCATCCGAGCTTTCCACGTCCATCACCCCTCCCCCTCCTCCCTCGCCGCTGCTTCTCCCCGACTCCATTATCTGCTGCTGTGTGCTGCATCAAGCAGCCGAGATCAAAGCCACAAGGGTCAAGTCTTCAGTAGGCACACAGGTCGGCGCTTTTAATGCCCTAGTCTTCTCTCAGAATCGTTTACAGGTCACTTTTAATATGCAGATATGGCAGAGACGGAGTCTAGCAGAGGTCAAGGACGTTTCCCTACAGATGTGCCTGTTCTCTGGAAATTAATTAAACATCAAAGGCAATCTTTTCCCTGTTCCCCGTCTTCCCAGATACAGTATACTGCTTACAGTACTCTGCCCGCAAGCTGCTTCTGCTACCAGAGTTATTGTACGGAGGTTCAGGCTGGAAAGACTTTCTCATTTTAACAATAGTTATTTCCGTGCATAAATATATCAAGCCATGGAATCATTGAGACTTACTTCAAAGCCAACTCTTACCTTTTATCTCGCCTCGTGTGTGTGTGTGTGTGGCTTCACATGTGACAGTGTGGCCAGATGTAGAACAGGGAGCTGAATCATCTCATTTTAAAGCATATGTTAACAGTGTATGTTGCTCTTCTTCTTCTTCCGCCTCCTCAGGAATTCTCCTTCCCCCAAGTGTGGTGCAGCAACCAGCAGCCCCTGCACTGTGCCTTCTCTCTGGAGAGATACAGCCCCGCCACCGCCCAGCTCTCCTGCAAAATCAGCGTGCGTCAGGTCAAAGGCCACGAGCAGATTCTGCAGGTCTACACCGCGGTGGCCGAGGTGAGACTCTGCAGCTGCGGGAGGGGGTGTGGAGGCGGACGCTTCACTTTTTCACACAACCTTTATGTAACCTTCCCAGAGTGTGTCCACTGACAGCAGGGCCAGCTCTCCTGAGCTCGCACCGTGTATTAAGAGGACACTTATTTTAATTCTTCACAGATTTATGCTAAACGTGGCTAACACAAACAACACAGATCCAGCTGTTCACCGTGTTTACTGTATATATTTTTTAACCTTTATTCATCCAGGGAGACACGTGTCCCAGCAAATAGCCTGCTTCACATTCACATGCACTAACACCTGGGAGCTGCCCGGCGTAACAGCAGTCTTCTGTCAGCTGCTGAGCGGCTCCACTGGAGCAGCGAGGAGTTAGAAATCCTCACTCAAGAGCACCTTGACAGTAGTTGTTAAGGCATGAGGGAGTGTTACTCATTGATTTTACCCAACTGCTTTTTCACAACCAGTCACAAACGTGCTTGTCCTACCTCAAGGCCAACAGCACTATTTAAACTGATAGTATTACAGTCAGACACTGATTTTTATGGTTTGATTCAGTCGTACCTGGATGATTAGTTGAGGTTTGTTAGAATTCACATCATCACTATGTTTATTTTGGCTCTACAGTAAACAGACTGGAAGCTTCTACACTGGATTTCACATTGTAGGTTATTTGGTCGGATAAATATAATCAACTCAGGATTTTTAGAGCTGCGTTGCACTATTAGTCACAGCGTTTAGGGCTCACTTTAAAAAAAAAGACTGAACAGTTTTGAACGACATCATTTATGACTTCCTGTCCTAGACTGTGTCTAGTGTCTCTGCTTCCTGTCCTGAGTGACAAACTAATGTTACTGTCACATCTTCCATCTATGGTGTCAAATCCAAAGTGCTTCCTCACATTACTCCTCAGATGGTTTGGTGTTATAATTATCTGTTCAACTCCATTTAGCTTTAGCAAAGAAAACAACAATAGTCTGGTTTAGTGGAGGGCAGCAGAGCATGCAGCGGATCAGACGGACAACGCTGGAGAACATGACTCAGCCTGTTGCACTGAAACACTGAGAGTTTTGAATTCAAACTGATGATTATCGTCTAGATATTAAAGTCCCTCCATCCCGAATGTGTTTTGTTCATTGTATCTTCACTTGGATGTCTGAGCTGTTTTAACATTCCAGCTGAAAGAATCTCTGAAGCTAAAGCTAACTGTGGTCCAGTTTGCAGCGGACTTGTTCTTTAGTTTAGTAACTTTTGAAATGAAACATTTTTGCATATTTGACAGACTAGATGTACTTCTCAGAATTTTTAACAAGGTAATTAAACTTTTTCATGGAAAAACTATATCTGACACAAATTATTATTCAGTGCAAGGGTGGAGAGGACCTTTAAATTTTTTCACACGTTTCAAACAGTAGTTTGAACTTGGAATAAAAGTGCTACCTTGGGCGTTTCCATTGCACAGATTTTATGTCTCGCAGCTGCGCTCAAAGTTCAGTCAGTTTCTACTCCGGCGTCGACCTTTTCAATGAACGCAGCTAAATAACGGCTGGAAGCTACGTAACCTGAAAGCCACCCTTGATGTAGGAAAGGGACACAAAAAGATTTAAACCTGATGGTTAGCTTACCTTTCTGTCCCAAAGAAGCTAATGACAGTTCCTCATTTGTGTTGACATGTTTCAGTTGTGAAGAGTCTCTGCAGGGACAGTATGGTGCAGTAGAGGACACACAATGTACAGTCTTTATTCTTCAGATTTAGTATGTACACATGAAACATACAACTACGCTACAGGTTTCCAACTGTGCAGAAGGTTGTAAAGAGCACATCAGCCTTCTGTTGAACAGCACTGCCCAGCGCTCAGCCCTGACAGAGGAAGTGATGTCATGATCCTAGTGGGTCATTGATTTATATGAGCAGAGTGTAAACGCGCTGCAGTTCAGTCTGCTAGTGTGATACTATACTAAACAGGTTGATGGCAAATGAAGGCCAACTGTGTGATTCCACCTGACAAACTGCACTGAAACTAGACTCATATGATTGAGTTTGTGAGTTTTATGTGTTAAAGTTAAACAGAAGGCGAGCAAATATCTGCAGGACCTGAGTGTCATGTGACTGTACCTTTATAGTCATTTCCTGCTGACAAAATCAAAATAAAATGACACACTAGAAGATGTGAAGACGACATATTTGAGCGATCTATAAAACACATGTGCTTTGCACTAAAGCTGTTGGTGCTGCAGCTGGATGTTGTGGGAGATCTGTCAGCCTGGGCCGTAACAGATAGACAGAGGGTCAAAGTGGCAGAGAGTGTAATATTGAAAGGCTGGACAGGAAATCACTGCCAGCATAAAGATGGGAAATGTGGTCTTTAAGTGATACACCCAACTTAAACCTTGAATACTTTACACATAGCAGAGACAGACTCTGCTCCTTTACAGAAGACTTTGAGTCTGATAGTGAATCCTCTTCTTTCCTCTCAGCTCTCACCGGTGACTGTCTGGAGCCGTTAGTTTACACATGTTTGGGAGCCAATCAGTAAAAATGGAGGCTTGTTCACCAAGCTAGCCAATGAGTGAGCTTAGATCTGACCAATTGAAGAAGAAGAGGCAAACCAATCATTGTAACTGATATGGATTTCTGATAATCAATAGAGAGACTTTCATTGGAGTATTGCTGTCGGTCTGAGAGATGTCATCACTTTAGACAGAGCTGGAGGCTACCAGATGTCTTCACCTCTCTGTTGTTTTGTTTACTAAATGTGTACCAATGTTTTAAAATGTTAAGCATACTTGTCTGAATCCTCCTCATCCAGGAAAGAAACTCCACCCATCTGGCTCTCCAAGCTGTTTAAAACAAGCACCAAGCTGTATTTGCAAATCCTATCTGACCCTGGTCTGATCACAGTCTGTTTCTGTTCTGCTCCTCCAGACTGAAAAAGATTCGGTTCCATTTTTTATGCAGACAGACTGCACCATCACGTCCCAGACGGGGCCCAAGGCCTTCAAAATCCCCCTGTCCATCCGCCAGAGGATCTGTGCCACCTTCGACACTGCCAACGCCAAGGGCAAGGACTGGCAACTCTTAGCCCAGAAACTCCACTTAGATCGGTGAGCGTATGATGTATGCACCCTGTCTGAGATCACATGGCGTGTGTGCACCTTTTCCTCCGTAATGGCCTCGCCGTGAACACGCGCTGATGAGAATGATAACAGTCCTGTGAGTGTTGTTAAGCTCATGAATGTGGCTTTATATGCAGCTTGTTGCCAGGTGCTTTTTTATTCTCTCAGCAGCAGCAGGAGGCAGGACTGATTATTTAACTATACGGCACATAAGTGACTTTGCTCTCTGTTGAATGCTGTTGCTTATGATGTGTGTTGTGATTCTGCCTTAATAGACAATTTCCACCTCTAACATTTCTGTCTTACACCAGTCAGTCTAACATCTATGTCATTATCAAATAGAAATATGCATTTATGATGAAAGACTATAGTGATATTTACTCAATCCAGTGGCTGCGTTTGCTTGTGGCGACTGTAATCTCTGTTAAGTGTGTGATTCATGAGATGAGGTATCTAAGAGTCTTTTGGGATTCCAAATTATCCAGATAAGCTTTCCTCTCCAAGTTGGGCGGCTTTGAACAGAGCCTGATGTGACCAATGGCTGCAGCCTTTTATGTTCCTTGTTGTTATTTCTGTTGAAAAGTCCCAAAGAGCAGCAGTGAAACACTGCCCCCAACTGGACTCACCACTGCACTGTACTGACATGATAACAAACTCCTTCTTTACCTTCAGTCACACCTGAGAATAAAATCCAACCAGCAGTGTTTCCCAGTCATTACTCATGATTTATGATACAAATATATTCTTGATTACATTTCTAATAGAAAGGTTTTTTGTTTTACCTGCACATTAAAGCAGATGATAGTGCTCACTGCACCGAGACACCTTACAGGTACGGATAAATACAATAGGTGGATTTTAAATAGTCAGAAGAAGGGGATATTGATTATTTATTGATTCAGTACTGACATGTGCTGAATAGATATAATCATAGTAAAATGTTTTGCCGTTTTTTGACCAGTGGAACCAGTATGTGAAACATGAGATCTGAAACCCTGGAATCAGTTTGTATTTATCTGTGCTGTAAAGATTATTTACAACTACAATTATCAAAATGTTGAAGCTTCTCTGAAATAACATAATGAAACTGTACTGTAATTATACAGCACAATACATTCATATTATAGCATTTAAATGTAATTTGTTATGTAAGAAGATGAATGAAAAGCTGCCAAACTGCTACATGAAGCACCACATATGGATAAATTCCTTTAACATGCTAAATGTAATTTTATCAATATATGTATCGATAGATGTGATCAGTTGATGGGAAAATGATCAGAAAGATGTTCTTCAGCCTCTCGAGGTATTAACAGTCTTTATTTAATCAGGAATATTGTTGTACTGGTTTCAACCTCGCAGGATCTTCATCAGGCTGAAAACAGTAAAAACATAAAAATCAACTGTTCTTCCTCTTCGATGGTACTGCTGACAACACACTGTGTTCATGACGTGTACTGTAGCTACAGCAGTGTGTTTACTGTCACTAACACCAGCACTCTGCTGCAGGAACGCTCCTCCAGCCGGCTCACGCTAAACGGAGCATTTCTGAAATTTCCCCAAAGATCTTTTTTCTTCATTCTAATAATACAAAACTGTTACCAATATATTTAAAAAACATGTTGACTTGTAAATCTAAATCTTGTAAATCCTAAATGTGATTTCAGTCAGAACAGAATAGAAGAGAGGAACAGTTCTGATGTTTTCATGACATAGAGGATGTTTTATGTGGTGTTCTTGTTCATCCAATCAGATGGAAGTACTGATTGTATGACTCATATCTGCCAGAAGATAAATAAATGCAAGGATACAGTGAATATGTGAAGTCTTGTGTCTCCTGTTCATTAATCCAGCTGTGTGTGCTCCTTCTACAGAAACCTGGGTTACTTTGCAAAGCAGCGGAGTCCATCAGCAGTCATTCTGAGCCTGTGGGAGGCTCGCCACCAGGACACTGCTGACCTTGATTCTCTAGCCAGTGCCCTGGAGGAGATTGGCAAGATCCATTCCAAAATCTCCCCCAAGGAGCAGGATGAGCCGGAGTCTGACTTCAATCACATACAAGCGGGAGGTCTCTGCGGAACGGGCAAACTAACGAGTCATAAGACAGAGGATGCTGCTCCTGAATACACAGGCTGAGAGGAGAGAAACACACTGACAAACTAAGACATATCTGTGTGACAGACAACACACTGCGGCGGTGCGCTGGAGGGTCATGAGGCTGCCGGTGAGTAGACTGAGCGAGCAGTCGACACGCCGACCAATCACAACGGGTCGCGGTGAGCTGTCGCCTGCTGTGGATCCACCACCCTCTCTTTATAGAATCTGTCTGAGGATGGACTGTAAATCTTCTTCTGCCTTTTCACTTTATTTTTAATTTATTTGTTCTTTATTTGAAGTTAAGGCTGCCCCCCCCCCCCCCTGTGTATTCATGTTCCAGCTCAGATGATAAGTGGGGGAGGAGGGGTGGAGGGTGGAGGGTGGGGGGGGTGAATTTTCTGAACTTTTGTGTCTGTTATTTTCTGAATCTGTGTTAGAAGAGAGTGGAGCTCCTTTCCCCCCCCCCCGGGACTGTCCCTGCCGTCTCCTCTCCTGTCCCCAGTGGTCCACATAGCTCTGGACATATTTGCATAGACGCTCTTATATGCAAATACGGTGATACTACTGTGGTGTCATTTCAGAGACACCTGTAACTGATTCTTTTTTTCCACACATACCCCTGAGTCACCGGATGAATGAGGACACTTCAATTAGAAGCTACTTTTTTTGGCGTCCAACATTATATTTTTAAATGGAAGCTGCTAATTGCTTAAATGTTGTGATTGTGAACTTTCAAAGCCAAGTATCTTTAAATTTAACCATTTTCATCTCTTTTAAAAATCCCAAAACATCTAGTGCTGTAGGAAGACTTCTAACAGACAACCACTGTTGTACAAACAAATCATTAAAAGTATGATATCAGCCCCCGTCTGAGCTTGAAGGACAGTGCGGTCAGAAGAGCCTCCCACATGTTGCGAAGGAAAGAAAAGCGTGGTCGCTGTGTGTAATGTGGCAGAGTGAGATTTTGAACTGTGGCATTACAGTTCATTACAGTTTCCTCCACCGACTGATAGAGAGGGAGGAAGCCATAAAACATCATTTCCTGGCACTGAAGGGAGCGCGTCACCGTGTCTTATCACCCAATTCCTGCCATTAACACCCGTCACATAGACCTCATATCAGGCCTATCAAGAATGGGAAAGGTAATCTTTTTTTTCTCCCCCCCATTATGATTGTTTCTTTAATTGTGACTAACTGGATTCTCCTTTTCATTCCTGCAAGCAAAGAGTGTCAAAAAATGGAAATGTGTGCTTTTGTAACGCTTAGCGGTGGCTTATGTTGCATTGAGAGCATCCTGTCTGTGCGGTACACCCCCATCACACTCAACGTTCACCCTCATCATGGATGTGTTGCAGCTGTGTCTACTGTAAAACTCATACAAGTGAAATTCTGTTTTTTAAGAGTGAGCTCAGACACACACACACACACACACACACACATACACAGATGTATTCTCACTATGTATAATGCTTTGGTGTAAGACTAACCCTGTTTCAGGAGCTAAAACGTTCACATGTCGTGTCCATGATTTTCTGTCACCTGAGTTGGTCGGTCTCATGCTCTTTTTTGCTTCACGCATGGCCTTCGGCTTCATATCACTATTCTTGTGCCTTGTTTAACTACTGTAAATGGTGAATGTTGTAAAGTACAGATGGGGATGAAAAAAAGAACAATTAATCATACTGACATACATTTAAAGGTATTAGTTGAAAAAGTATTTAAGATTATAATATTGAATAGGCTGCAGAGCTTTTCTAGTGCTGAACATCTATGTTTGGTAATGCCAGGGCAGCTTTGTGGTATATTGTATCTATAATTATGGACATTTTGGATGTTTTCTGTACAGTAGAATTTGCAAATGTATATGCAGCCTTTTGGAAATAAATGTACAGTTGAAAGATCTCAACTTGTGTAAATGCTAGTTGTTTCGTGTTGTGCAGTTAAAATGTGTATAAATCTCAAAACAGTAAAAAATAAATACATTCATCATTTTTTACACGTAGTTCCAAAAGTTACAAATTGTATTTGTACAGAGTCCAGCAGGTGTCAAAAAATAAAATAATAATTCATGTTGCACATTAATTGTTTATGCTTGCAAATATTTATATAAGACCATGTCGTGTGTAATAGAGCACTGATCAGGCCAGTTAGAGCACTGGGGGCAACGTTAGCTGTTGAGCCCCGGGGTAGTTTCCCAGTTGATAATCCAGCCCTGGTGTAATGCTGGTGTAATGTGAGGCCAAATGAAATAAAATGAGACCAACGTACTTGATATGTCTGTATGAACTAACAATGCATGAATGCATTTGAGAGATCAAATTACTAATTTCTGCACACTTTTCATTCTCTTCGTGACACCTGCCAGGGTCTGTATGATTGAGTCATTTTTTGTGTAATTTACACCCGTGTGGTCATGTTTTAATAAGAGTATTATTTTTATGGTCTCTTTGTTAGCACTGCTCTAGAAATAATTGTAATATTTAGCTAGCAAAAGCAAAATGAGGCAAGAATATTATACCTTTAGTTTTTTTAATTGCAGATTGAGTAATGACATGGGTTGAGAATCTTAATATAAAACTCAATGTAGGCTTCAAAGATGAATAACACCACGATGAATTTGCACTACAGTATAAAGGGAAAGCCAAACGCTATTTTTACAGTGTGACTCCTCCTTAAGTAAAGTGTAAAAAAACAAATATTTCAACGGTTGCTCAATACAACAATGACTCTTACTGTTCGACTCTCTAAATTCTGGGAAGCAAACTCACTGATCCACCTGAATGTGTGAGTAATGCAGCAGTAATGTGGGGCAGCGTAGGCTGTATTTCCGGACTGCAGGGTGTGTACTTCTAGGTGGTGGAGGCTCTGTGAGAAACATCGCATAAATGGTGCAGAAATATTGCGCGGTACAACTAAAGGCTTATAAGGTAAAGTTTGGGTGGATCAAAGCCACTGAACACAGAAGAATCAGTCAGATTATTCAAATCTATTTCATTCTCATAGGAGTGGCACCACCTTCCAAAATAAATATGTCACACTTCCTGGTGGTGAAACTTAATTTAGACCCTCTGGTTGAAATGCAGGTAGAGGAGTTCCTCAAAAGGTTCTTGGTCTAAGTTCCTGCTGTTGAAATGTGGCCCAATAAGGACTACAAAGACATGAAACACTGCAACATGACTAAAATTAACATAAACAGACTCAGACACACACACATCATCCAGCTCCCTCATCATTATTGCATACTGTGCTTTTACATGCATATTCTGGTTATTTATATCCCTGTTTACATGATTCTAACAGTATCCTGGTTTCTACTGGGGTACTCCTGGTAGCATATCCAGGTTTATGAAAGAAGGATGAGGTGTTTATATGTGCGAAACATAACCAGGACACTCCAAAAACCTCATCATAACCAGGATACTACTGTGCATGTAAACACACTCAATCTGATAAAGTTTGAGTTGATTGTTTGGTGGATATGCTCTCGTCTGACAATTGCTGTTACATCCGGACCCGACCCGGGCGCTGCGTCCAGGGCTTCCAACCCCTGGAAGTTTAGTGAGAAGATAGTGCTGCATTTGTTTGTGGGGGTAGAAAACTCTGGCTCACACGTCAACATGGTGGGTGGTGGTAATGCACCTTAACGCTGGTCGCCACCCACCTTAAAACGGAATAAAAAAAGAAGAGGAGCCAGCTGCCAACCAGGGTGAGTCTGAGACAGAGGCAGGAGCTGCCTGAGCTTGTCAGACTCCCAGATAATGAAGTGATGAGTTTACAGTTTATAGCAACTTAATATGATATAACCTTAGTCTCTGGCTTTCATTTGATATCTAGTGTTTGCAAAAAATGTTGCAGATACTATCACCTGTTAATGACGATGTCATTAGCGTAGTTAGCACATATTAGCTCGGAAGGCTAACTTGTTTACTATTACTATTTTGGTTGACTACAACCCGAGTTAAATCTTAAGCTTAATCAAAGACATAGTCTGTATACTATAAAGATGGACGTGGGAGGTGATGAGAGGTGGGACGGTTTGCTTTGGAGTCAGTTTGAAGCCCAGAGTTTCAGCTTATTGTCGGCGCCATCTTGTCCATCTGGAGTCAGGACCTTCCATATAAGGAGTGCGGGGCGTTGCCTTTCATGCTCTGGAAACACACCCGCTACCTCAGACCCAAGCTAACGCTAGCTTACTGGGAACACCAAGTGCTGCACACCTGAGCCAACCTTACTTTAGCTTAATTGTGCTAACAGGGCAGGTGTCATAATCAAGTAAAATTAAACTGTGAAGTGAAATATTGAGACAATAGTCCGACTCAGCGTGAGTCCTGGAGCCGCGGTGAGCAGCACGTGAGCCAACTGTCAATCACAGCTGTCAATCAACGCCTACACGGCAGACATCAAAGCTACTATAAGTCTTCAAATCTTATTAACAGAGCAGTAATTTCCAAAACGACCACCAGCACACTTATTACAGGGCCTAAAACAATTAGAGGTTATGTAAATGTTATATGTGAAATATTTGCTCAAATGATTCAAACTGTATCTCAAGCTGTATGATATTAGGAATGACACAAACATAAACAGTTCATCAGCTGTCCAACAAGACAATGTTTGTAAAATCTACAAAGATATATACAGCATTACAAAAGCTAATCTGATTATTGAGTCAAATATTTAAATGAATCAAATATGTCAATAATAACGTTTAAATCAGACCGGACTGACATACAGCACCATTAACTATCATGACAGTATTGATTGACTTCACCGGGCTGAAAGGCACACGAGGCCCGACAATGACTGTATGTTGTAGCTCGAACCACTAACATTAGCAAGATGGCCGTGAAGTTATTGTCATTTAAGCCGATACAGAGCACTGGTGGGATGAATCAGGTTGATGTCACATTTGTCACAACACTAACTAACTGACATCTCAACAGTGACAGGATACCAGCTAAACTGTAATATTACAACTACTCTATGTTTTAATTTCTTTTAAAAAATGTTTTATTGTACCCTGTTTTAATATATATAATTATTATTGTAATCTATCATCTGGAAGCAGCTGTTAACATTTGTTTTTCTCACAACTGTTCAGCTGCAAAACCTCCATCTAGCTAATCTGAAAGAAATGAGCGTCATGCTTTATGGGTGTGGACGTTTATGTTCACGTTTGATATATCATGCTAAATCAAGAGCTTCTGCTTTTTCACTATGACTCTTCTCTCTAAACTGTAAAAAACTATCTGGCGTGGGTCATTACAGCAATGACTGTTGCTGGTTCTTCCTTCTCTGAAGGTAAGAGTCTGCTTTGAAGTCTGTGGTTTCAAGTTTCACAATTTCCAATCACAACACAATGAAACAGATATATTTTCTGTAATTACATTCAGAAAGTAAACTCACTAATCCAACCAAATGTATGAGTAATCTATGAGTGATGTTGTATTATTGAAATGACACTTCTCACTGTGAGAAACATTACATCATTTCTGACAAAATACCACATGATACGACAAGTGATCTGAAAGTAAAGCGTTGGTTTGTGGCCTGTGAGTGGAACACCATCAAACACACAGCAGCAGAGTCATAGACGTGTGTGTGAAGTGAATGACACAATCTTACACAGTATTTTATTTTTTATATTTACTACAAGACTATATTTTACAAACACAAACCTGATAACAAAGTAAAATCAATTTAAATGAATCAAACAGTTTGTCCAGTCAGGACAAGTTTAATACAACTATCATGAGAACATTGATTTCCAGGCCTCACTGTGAAGAAGAAGATCTGCTACACAGCTGGACAGGAGGCTGAAGAGGGAAGAGCAGCGGCTAAACCAATCAAACCAATAAGCACACCTTTGGAGAGTGTAGTGAGAAGCACTGAAACATCCAGTGAAGAGGGATGAGCTAGGAGCAACATAACCACTGCACTACATACACCACATACAGCGAGTGCCCTTGAGCAAGGCATCTAAACATCAGCATAGTTTAAGGTGGGCTTGTGACAGGTAGGTGGCTGGCTATCCCCCCCCAAGCGGCAAGATAAAGGCACCGGTTTGCTCCGATAGCAGTGCTTGTCAGAGTGTCAAATTCACCTTTCTGCCATCAGAACTGAGAGTTCTGTGTCTTATAGTTTCTCTAAGTGTCTGAAACTGACAATCTGACATTAATGCAACGATTGGCCAGATGTGTTCAGCAGGGTTTGAATTTTTAACTTTCTATTAAAGGCACCCTGTGGAGTTTTCTTGCAAACAAACAGAAGTTATGTTTACGTTGCATGTTGCTCACTGAAAAGCTCCGTGTGTTTCCTCAATCTGTAGATTGCATTTCCTTCCTTATAAAATATTTCCAAAGCCAATTTATTTTAAATCCTGTATTTTTTACATCCATGTTTACTAGCTTCCAGTCTTCTTCTTCTCTGCCTTTGCTGGTGCATGGATAGATTTCTTGGGGCATAACAGACGCCTGTAGATCAGTCCGATAGTGTTCAACCATTTGGCTGGACTGTATATCACGAGAAACTGCTCCATAACGCTACTAGAGGTCAGAAACACCACGAGGTACCTTTAAACTCATTTTTATTCATTACACAACTGTTTCTAGTGCTCGTGTACACACCATGCCCCTTGCCCTTTAACTCCAAACTGCTCCGGCGTCTGACGGATCAGAGTGTACATGGTTGTACATGGACGGCTTCCAGGTGTGACTGCATGTAACTGTGTGAGACAGCAGAGAAGCTTCTCTGGTGAAATAAAACAAGGTCATCACTGCATTCAACTGCTCATTCTGTGAAAGGCTCCTGAGTAAAAATCGAGCAATAATGCAAAATATTTTAATTTATTTAATGTTATGTTTTATTTGAACATATATTTTAGTATTTCAGTAGATTTATAGTCTTTAGAAGAGCATTCATTTCTTTTCCGTTTATAAGCCTCCATCACTTTGATGCTGCTCACTATAACAAATACAAACGTTTCATGTCGCCTTAAACAGGTGCTGAAGCTCTATTCAGTGTGACTTTTCGTACAATTGTTTGATACCAAATCTGTCTTGACAAAACCACAACTGACAAAGCACTCTGCTGACTCAGAATTACCAGCATTTGTCATAGCTTTACTCCTTTTCAGCCCATTTTCTCATTTCCTGTCTGTCTTTACACATACAATTTGTTCACGCGTGTTTGTTGGTGTACTTTCACGATGCTTGATGTCCCATTCACTCCTGTGCAGGTTCCCCTGTACGTTTCCTCCAATAAAAACGAGTGATGTGTTAATGTGTGTTTACCCTTTACTATAGCCCCTTGAACTGTATGTCAAAAAGATCCCCTTAACCTTCCACAACATAACCTTCCTCCATTCAGTGCACACAGAGGACCCTGTAAGAGGAGGGAAAAACAGATATTTTCCATATCATTCGAATTGATCTTGACCTCAGTGCAACAGATGAGCAGAGAGCAGTACAGTCCGTCTGAATGCAAAATTCATGTCTTATCTTGGAAAAAGTGTCTTAGAGGTCTCCTCCCTTGCCTTATCACCAAAAACACAAGTTCCAACTGCATGCATGGGTGAACGGTGCAGAAATACTTCCACATACAGCGTAGACTCTAAATGATTATGGAAATAAAATTGAGAAAACAGAAATGCACTGTTGTATTGTAAAATGTAGAATAGGATGCTGATGAGCTGCAGTGCACAGTAGGCTCATGGTCCCTGCAGTGGTGCAGTACATCTTGTCTCTAGTTCTCAGTCTGCCTAGCAGCCCGTGAAACCATCAGTCAACTACCAGTCTGATGTTTGAGTCAAAAACAGGCCCATCATGTTTATGCATCACACTTAAAAGCTTGTGCTTGTTGTTGTTGTTGTTGTGTTGTTGTTGTGATTGTTTTTCTTCTGTCCCCCCTCCCCCTTTCCTGTCCCCCCTCCCCCTTTCCCTCTCTCTTTCTCTCTCTCAACCCTACCTGCTCTATGTGAAAAGTGCCTTGAGATGACTTCTGTTGTGATATGGCGCTATATAAATAAAGATTGATTGAGATTGATTAATTCACCATCAGTTAGGTGAGACCGTTTTAACTACAGCTCAGCGTTTAGCTGTGCATCACAATCAACAGCCTGAAACTGAGGATCAAGATTTATTTCAATACGACTGTGTGTTGTTCAGCTGTAATTCCACATCCCTGCCATAGATGTTCTGTTGAACCGCCTCTTCCTGTTTGGCTGCATATCTGTGAGCTGCAGACAACTGCTCATTAGATAATGGTAAACTGGCACACACAGGAGAATGAGGTTTACTAAAAACTGTGATGATGGCTGACTTCATGCAGTTTATGATGAGAGGCTTTTACAACTCTCTGTTCTCCCCATTATCCTGCAGGGCTGAACAGCAGAGACGCACGGCAAGGCAAGTTTATTTATACAGCACATCTCAGCAACAAGGCAATTCAAGTTGCTTTACATAAAACATTAAAAGCATCGAGACAAAGTGCAAAAGACACAATAAAAGGACACTTAAATACAATTAAAAAAGCCAAGAGAATAAAAAATAGATTGAGACAGGTATAAAATACAAGAATAAAAATGAAGGTGCAGTGTAAGAAATTAATAATTATTTGATTTAATCAAAGGCAGCCGTAAACAGAAAAGTCTTCAGCCTTGATTTGAAAGAAGTGAGAGTTGCAGCAGACCTGCAGTTTTCTGGGAGTTTCTTCAGATATGTTGAGCATAAAAACTGAAAGCTGCTTCTCCATGTTTATGTTTGACTCTGGGGACAGAAAGCAGACCTGAGAGGTCTGGATGGTTCATAACGTAGCAGCAGATCAGAGATAGATTTTAGTCCTAAACCATCCAGTGCTTCATAAACCAACAGCAGTATTTTAAAATCAATTCTTTGACAGACATGAAGTGTAAAGATCTGAGAACTGGAGTGATATGATCCACTGTCTTGGTCTTAGTGACTCAAGCAGCAGCATCTGAACCAGCTGCAGCTGCCTGATTGTTTTTTTAGGGAGACCTGTGAAGGCACCGTTACAGTAATCGAGTCTACTGAAGAGAAATGCAGGACAAGTTTTTCCAAATCCTGCTGAGACATAATTCCTTTAATCCTTGATATATTTTTACAGCGACAGTAGGCTGACTGCGTAATTGTCTTATTGTGGTTGTTGAAATTCAGGTCTGAGTCCACGACTACACCAAGATTCCTGGCTTGGTTTGTGGTTTTCAACATTACCATGTAGATGTTGAACAGAAGAGGCCCCAGAATGGAGCCTTGGGGAACTCCACGGGTCATTTTTGATCACTCAGATGTGTAATTATCTATAGACACAAAGTAGTCCCTGTCCTTTAAGTAGGTTTCAAACCAGTTTAGTACTGTGCCAGAGAGTCCCACCCAGTGTTCCAGTCAGTCTAGTAATATGTTTTGCAGCACTGAGATCCAGTAATACTAAGACTGAAATTCTGCCACTGTCTGTCTTTAAGTGGATGTCATTGTAGACCTTAACAAGAGCAGTCTCAGTGCTGCGGTGTGGTTGAAATCCTGACTGGAAGACATCAGAACAGTTGTTGAGTGACAGGAAGTTGAGAGGAAGAACTCAGAACTGTTATTCACTTTGCACTACAGCAGCAATAGTGATGATGTCTTATACTTTTATATGCACAAGGTGACAGACAGTGTGTGCATAGTCACAGAAGAGCTTTTTACTCACATATTTTGCATTTGAAAATTAACTGCAAATTAACTTTTTGATTCATCTGACTGACTGCTATGAAATTTTAAGATGTGCAGGAATGAGATGAGATTCAATTTAAAAGAGATTTTGGTGTAAAATTTTATATTCATGCATATAAATGTAAAGTTTCCCAGTAATATTACATATAATAATATTAAAAGATGATGTTACTTTATTGTTTTAATACACTCACTGAACACTATGTGCAACCTAATGCAACCCAATACAACAGCTCTGCCAAAAATCCTACTTTTACAAAACTTGTAAAAATATTAGGTACACTTTTCAATATAATGCACTCCAGTACACCACCACCTTCCACTACCTCCTCAATAATAAACATATTTCTGACAAGGTCAATAAAACCATCCAAAAAGTGCATTTTGACCATTTCTTATCTCTTAGAAAAGCATCAGGGCTACAGACACTATGAAAATAGCTATGAACATATATATTGTTTATTCAGGTTATAACATCACAGCGGTGACTTTTCAAAACCACATGACTACAGTTACTGTGCAAGTGGTGCATCACAGAACACACGAGTGTAACATGTAAGATATAGATGTGCTGAGGTCTACAACTGCATGTGTGTAGTTTAGAAAGGTGACATTGAAATAATGTCTATGTAGGCCTATTTAATAATGAGGCAACTTATCCAGTATGCAGAGTGTAGTAGGCGCTCAGCACTATTGGACCCGGAAGGCAACAGTTCCACACCAAACCCAAGCTCTGCAGAAAAACTCCCCAAAGACTTGAAGGGAAAACGGGAGAAATGATACAGTGATACAGGGCAGAGCAGCTGAGAGATGAAGACAGCCAGGGTCAGTCGATCGCTGCAGGTGTAAAAGAGCAATTAGACATGATGAAAAGAAAGTTGTACAAACTGAATGTTGAACAAAAGGATTATAATCAGTCCACTATATGACTAATATTATGATCTATCGTTATTAGTACAGGCACGCGTGTGCTTTATTTTGCCCCCCCCCCCCCCTTTACATACACATGGTCAGCTGCACAACAATGCGAGGGAGCTAGACAGAGGAAGAATAAAGTAAAACTATAAAAATAATAAGTGGAAGTGGAGCACACTGCTCTTGTTGCAGCTTTTGTCACCGTCCTTTACGTCTGTTGAGGATTCGACCTTCTTTTTTATGCTACTGTTGGTCCAGGGTCCCTGCTCTCATTCTTTCCTTTGAGAACATCTCCTCAACAATACTCAGCCACTGTCCTGGGCTTGGACGGTTTTTCATCCAGTTCCTTGTTATGGCCTTTTTACATGCCAAGGTCAGTGTTTTGAATAATTCCTTCTGGGGTCAGACCCAGGTATGATATCCAGGGCTCCCTCGGTATCTGAACCACTCTGACCTCTATACAGCTTAGAGACAATCTTTACAGGTGTACATTTATATGCATCAATAAATAAGTCGATCACTTTGTTTCCTTCAGCAGAAACTTTTGATTTCTGTCTCATAGAGATGTCTCAGCTGTCGGTATCTAAACAGGTCACCATTATCTAAATCAAATTCTCTTTAGAGTTTTTCATAAGATGTGAATGTTTCCCCTCTAGGAGTGCACAAACGGCTGTAATCTCCTTATCTCTCCACCATGTGAATGTGAGGTCAGTTTGTCTGGGACTAAACTGGGATGTTTGAGAAGGTCAAACTAAAGGTTTACTGTCTCCTTCTAATTTATATTTTCTAACTATCTCATACTGATTGTTTAATGCATTCTCCAGGATCACATCTTCTCCCTTGTGGTCTGTATGTTTTTTCCCCTCTAACCTGGTTTGAGGTTGTTCAGTTCAATGTGCTGCAGCAACAGTGTTTAGCCAACATTTACATAATATGAACCCTGTGATGCAACAGTTTATTAATCACCCCAAATATAGAAGAACTCAGGTTAACATAAAAATATCCACTATTGGGGTATCTTAATTTTTATTACATTTGTAGTCAGGCTGTGGTGAAAAGTAACTAAGTACATTTACTCAAGAGCTTAACTTAAACCATGTGGTTCCCAAACTTTTGGGCTTGTGACCTGTGAAATGAGAGCGGTGTCTGAATGAGGCCAACTGTCACATTTGAAATGTGTCTAGAGATATTATATACCCTCTAAACATCTTAGATTGTTTCATTTATTTAACAGGTGGAGGATAAAATCCTCAGTGTCCACACAGTCATTTAAAAGCTGATGTGAAGATTCTATTCAGCTTCAGCAGTCTGAGTTAGTCATATCAAGTGGATATCTGACACATTTACAGTCTTTTTAGCATCTTTGTGTTTCCTCGGACAGTGTTTCCCTGTTGAGCTGCAGGTGGAAGTATAGTAACAAAAAGAGGAACTTTGGCACTAAAAAGACTGTAACATTGAAAGATATCTACTTGATTTGACTCATTTGGACGCTGAAGCTTCATATTAGCTTCAGATAAACTTTTAATACATTTTAGCACAGAAGGAGGACTGTGGATTTTATTTTGTAAGGTCATTATGAAGGGATCTTCTAATGGTCAGTATGAACAGGAGGAATGATTACAGCAAGAAAAACAGCTTTAATGTTCATTTGGGCTCCTGACTGTTGGTTTAAGACACACTTGAATACTTGTGAAGTGGTCCTTTAAAACTGTGTGAAATGCTGAGTATATGACTTACAAGGGTCATTTTTCTGCATGACAAGTACTTCCTGTAGCCGTCTTTCAGTACATTTTGTTGATTTTCATATTCAAAGTGTCCTGTAGTAATCCCACATACTTCTGTTATAACTTCCACTCAGAGCTGAATCCTTCCATCATTAGTGTGTAGTATTGGGTGATCCGGTGCTTGTGGGATTGGTGATAAAGCGGCTCTCGGATTGGCTGCTAGTTAGACCCCGCCCAGCCGATATACGACGTCATCCCCGCGAGGCGCCGTCGTCACACCTGTGGTTAACTTTAGGACCAGACTACGGAGAAGCCCGTCAAAACATTCAGCCGGATAAGTTTTGGAATGAACCGAATGAAGAGTGGAAACTTTACACCTTTACTGAAACATGATCATCTTTAATGAAGTAAGTGTCTGTTTTTATTTCTCTTTAAACGGCTGCTTTCACTCTCACACTGTTGGTGGTAACTAATTACATTATTAAAATAGTTATGTGTCGCTGTGAAGATAGTTATCAGTCAGTCGCTGTGTCCTCTCTAAACTAGTTTAAAGCAGAATATGGACGATTGGCTGTTTGGACTTTACTGCTTTGTTTCCTCGCTGAATGTCACGTTGACTTGTTAAAGTCTTTCTCTCACACTCAGCTCAGGTGTGAAATTCCTCGTGGGCTTCAAAAAGTCACAGTCAGTGAAACTGTTTCTGTGGTTGAACATTAAAGGAAAAATAACCTTGTAGTCATCCAGCCTTCACACCGTGTGTCTTCCTGCTGTGTTACCGGGAACCTCCGATTAAAAATGTGTTAATTAAAGGTGCTCTTACAGGTTAACACATGTACATTAAACTCCAGGGAAAAACTTTATGAACTGTTACTAATCTCTTTTGAATTCGGCTCAGGAATGTTCTGCTAAACTGCTTCATTGACTGAATATTTCAGCTTTTACAGCTTGTCAATCACTTTTCCTCTCATTGATTATCGGTCAGCGGAAGCGACGCAAACACTTTGGAAAGTTGGAATTTTATCGAAGTTCATCTTTTTAATTTTTGTTGCCGATTTGAAACATGACTCTTAAAGAACTATATGTCTTTATGTATGATGAAGTTTCTTCTGTTTTACTGCGTCATTGAGTGTTTTTAATGTGTGACTTGTGAGAAACTGAGCACACTTGAAGATCTGCACACGAGATTTATTATTAAACAGTTTAATAACTTTGTATTGTAACGATGAAGGCACAGGAAGTGGAATGCTTGTGAGTTGTGTGTTCGTGTGTGTGTGCGCGCGCGTGCCTGCATCATGCTTGTAGGGAAATGCCTGTGCATGTGATCTTGTGAAGGTAGGGCAGGAGGTGGATAAACTCAGGAAATGAAATCTGCTCGAACCTTATTTGGGTATTCCGTCATCCAACCTGGCCAGGTACTGACTGTCTTTAAATACAGTATATATGAATGAGTCTGTAGCTCTTCTTTCCATTTAAAGTCTGTTGTATGTTTAAAAAGTCTTCTTCACATCATGGTAGTGTTGTCCTGGACGTCTCCTCCATCAGGCTGCTCTGTGGAGGAAGTTTGAGGCATGTCTGTACTGATCTCATTCTCCAGTCTCATCCACCTGATCTCAGCTGCCTTCTATTGGTCGACACAGTCTTATGAAGTGTTGCATCATCTTAATCATTTCCCCATAAAAGTTGACTCATATTTTTCTTGAATGTTTGGAGTATTGGAGCCTTTAGATAAGTATTCCTATGTAAACAAGTCATTTCCTGTGAGGGGGAATTTTGACTGCCGTCAAAGAGCTAAACTATCAAATGATTGAAAGACAGTCGGAGGGAAATTCATCCTGTTACATGAATAATAATGTGTAAAAAATAATCATTTTAAATAGTGTTGGTCGCCTTTCTCATTTCTCAACTAACTAAATCAAATTATGAGGAAATAATTTATTTATGTTGAAAAAAAGCAAAAAGGAAACAAAAATAAATTGTTAGAGCTGCAACTAATAATTATTTTCATTATTGATGAATCTTCTGATAACTTTCTCAGTTAATTGATTGTTTAATCTATAAAATGTTGTAAAATGGTGAAAAATGTCCAACATCCAGAAGCCAAATATACATAACAGAGAAAAGCTCCAGCTAATGATTATTTTTATTATCATTTAGTTGATTTATCATTTGATTAGCCTGTAAAATGTCAAATATTTTATTAATGTCTGAGTCAATCAGCAGATAGGGTTAGGGTTAGTAGTTACTAGTTTTACAGTTGGAACAGTTTGTTTTTGCCGTTTTTGCTTAAAAAGTTACTAAAATTCTTCACCGATTATTAAAATGGTTCCTGATTAATTTTCTGTGGATGAATCGATTTTTCCTTTCAGCTCTGATCAAAATAGTTTTCAATGAATTTTCCGATAATCCACTAATCAATTAATGATTTCAGCTCTACAAATGATCATTAAAACTGGTTCTACCACAAAAAAGTGAGCAAACTATTTCTAAATAATTAGATTTGATCATCTTAACTGCTGTCATTTCTTTTTTTTTCCAAGGTTTTGGTTGTATCGTTCTTGCTCTTCACACCCACATGGGCGTTTCCGCCGTCTGGCGTCGAGTTGGGAGGCAGCAGGAGACGGCGAGATGTAACCTGCAGAGACAACGTAGAGCACCCGTCCAACAACATCTGCTGTAAAAACTGTCCAGCTGGTGAGCCACATGCAGCCACACTGGAGTCAGTCTTCAGAGACTGAAGTTCTGTCACCAGCGCGAATCAGAAATCCATCAACACAGCTATGAAACATATTGAGCTTCACTGTGATTATTGGTTATTGATAGGTGACGTTACAGGTTCAGGTGAATGTTGAAGGCTCAGTTAAGTCGGTGCATAAAGACATTTTGGTTTTTTTTCTCAGGTAAATATGTAAAATCGCCGTGCACCAGAGCGGGGGAGATGGGGGAGTGTGAGGAATGCGTCTTTGGGACATACATTGAGCACTCCAGCGGACTGGAGCGGTGTTTCAAGTGCACGCTGTGTCGCCCAGGTAATTCTGCTTGATGGCTTTTCACTATCAACTGGAAGGACTGGGAGAAAAGTCGATATTCAACCATTTCAAAGTGCTCGGAGCAGAAACTCTGACTTAACAGAGTCTTTTTCATGTTTCTTTCTCAGATCAGGAGGTTGTAAGGCCGTGTACTTCGACCCAGGACACTGAATGTCAGTGCAAAGCGGGGAGATTCTGTGCCCCCGACCAAGCGTGTGAGGTGTGCAAGACGTGTTCACGGTGAGTGTAGGAAAACCAGAGATCACACCTGACGCTTGCTTCATGATGGGAGAATAAAGCTTTTATCAAAACTGTTTCTCAGTTGGATGTTTGTTCAGAAGAAAACTTCACTCGTTTTAAGTCCTCATGCTTTCAATTCATCTTTTCATCTGCCTCCACTCTAGATGTAAAAAAGATGAAGTGATAGTGAGGAACTGCACCACTACCACCAACACAGAGTGCAAGAAGATCCAGTCCCCGTCTGCCTCTACCTCAGGTACGGTACACAATCAGTGGAAGAAAAGTAGAGAGACAAAACTTAATGATGAAAAGTGTGTGATTACACATAATAATTATAGACAGTATATGGATCTGTTCTTATCATTGTTTTTGTAAACATGATTACCAATAAACAAATTAAACATATATGTTCTGCTCTGTGCTAGCTACTGAAAAGCATTTTGTGGTCTGTTCTATAACTGTATATATAAAGTTATTATGTCACATATTGTGATATTTGTAACTTCAGAGTGATGTTGTGTAATTGATTCATCTCATTTACACCCACATGATTCAAATCTGCAACAAAAGAAAGGAAATTTATAGTAAACATGCTCCATAGCTGTAAGACTGTATATTTGTTCAAATGGTCATATTATGACCATATTCTGATATATGAAGTTACCGTGATATGGTGCTAATGCTTGTCAATTGTTTCTTTGTTTCAATCAGTAATTGCTCCAGTGATCGGGATGTTCCTATTGGTTGCTTTTTGTTGCTTAATTTGGGCAATAGTTTGGTATCGGAAGAGACGCAGACCAACAGGTGAGTGAAGTTTTTTTTCACACACATAAACATATATATATTTAAAATCCACATCTTGAAGAATGAGGGGAAACTGCTGTTCCCTTTCAACATTTTAGGTTAAAAATCATCATTTTAAGATTCATGTATCTTTTAAGAACAGTTGCTGTAGTTGAACTTCTGCTCACAGGCACAATCAACAGATACACTGTTGAACCAACATCAACAGGTGCAGTCAGGAAATTATAACACACAATAAAACACCACACATTTTCATTTCTGACAACTAAAATGTGGTGCAGCATGGAGATGAAGAAATGTATTTCTGTCATCTTGAGGCCTTTAAATCAAATGATATTCTTGTCAAGTGCAGAGTCTAAAAACACTGGGCTACCTGTACATCTGTAAATCTCAGGAGACAATCAAACACTTCCTGTAAATATTAACTGGTAATGAAACAGTCTCATGTTGCTTCTATATGACCCACATAAGCAAACAAGATCATCAAAGAGAAAATCGGCTGTTTCTGTAGAATTATTCTAAATGACCAGAAGAGTCTGTGTTCACATTACATGTAGCGTTGAACAAAGACATTGCTAGAATCATTTCATAACATTAAAATTAAAGTTCGACTTGCTGCTGTCGGCTTATTACTCATTTTAAAAAAGACGAGCGAGCAACAGAGAGAGAGCAGCAGTGGTCAAGTGAGCTAGAGAGTGAATGAAGAGAGTGAGTGGTGGTGTAGCAAGAACAAAGGAATGAATCTGATAAATAAAATGTTATGTTCTCTATAGTGATATCATCTTTATCACTTAAATACTTTGCCTCACCATCGTCATATTACAACTATTAATCTTACAGCCACAGATATGAACTCATCACTATGTATCCTGCAAACAGCTGTTTAAAAAAGAAAAATAGTATTAAAAATAAGTAACATCTTTCTTTCACTTGCTTCTAAAATGAGAGTTGGTTGTAGTAACTTTAAAGCTAGTCAGAGATGATAAATATCTTGTTTGGTTCTCTGTAAAACGAAACTGAAGGTAAAATAAAAGTGGATTTACATCAGGCAGGAAACGTCACTCACCTCTGTTAGTTAGAGGGAACAGCGAGCAGTACAACGACACTCCAACACCTACAAACCATCACATTCATATCACACAAAACTAAGAAAAGCAGCAAATTGTCACAATTGAGAATCTGGAACAAAGGAATAGTTGGCATATTTTCTTAAATTCATTTTTATTAATTAATTAATTAACTTAAATTACAATCAATTTTAAACAGACTTAATCAACCAGCTGATTAATCGACTAGTTGTTTCAGCTCTTAAGTTTAAAAACGATGCACATGTTGAGGAACATTACAACAGGCTTCACTTCAGTGATAGAAGCACACACACCAGCTACAAAACACTGGCTAACAGGGCTAGCATGGTTTAGCTAATAAACAACCATGGACAGGTGGGACTTTCCCTTTCTGAATGTGTGATTAGACCAGCAAGACTGTCACAGGGTGTGTAGAGGAAACATGTTAATGGTTCAGGATGAAAAGTGATGAACAGTTTTGTCTTTGATATAAATAGGCTGCGCTCCACACAGCTTTGCCAACATGCTGCATGTTTTTATCACAGTACAGCTGGAGAAACCTGCTGAACTGGACTGCAGATGGCAGGTGTGACGTTGATCACACAGCAGATGATGTGTGAACACTTACAGGCCTACATACTCAACTATGTCTGTACACGTGTATGTAATAATTATTCTGTTCAAACCTTGGAAAGCATATTAAAATAACTTTCCATTTGGATTCAGCCGTGCTGTCGGTAAACTCCACCCAATCCAGCACAGACTGGCACCGTGTGGGTCAGCTGTGGCCAGAGAGAGCAGTGCAGCAGCAGTTTTCTCTTTTATTTGTTATTCAGTGTGGATTTACACATTCAAGTAAATTCAAGTTACACTTGAGTGCTGTCAAATAGCTGCTTGTGGACTCTCTAAAGTTGCGTAATCCTCTCTTCATATCCTGTCTTCAGACTCTCAGAGTAACCGACCTGACGGGCTGAAAGCTGGAGAGGTGAGTCACGTTACTTGTAGTATTTTTAGTATTACAGTAAGATGAATTAAAACAAGTGCAGAGCGGTAGAATAAGCTGATTCCAGTTTCCTCACATGTTATGGATGAATACAGCAGCCTATACCTGATGTAGATGTTTTAAAGGTGTTTTTAAAATGTCTTCAGCATTACTCTGAGGAGAGGAGGAACGGACAGACCCGCAGGCTTAGCTTCCCCAATCTGCTCTCACCCCGGCAACCGGTGAGATCCAAATCCTCAGCCTCTATTGAGGATGAGCGTAAAGAGTTGTTTGAAAGCCTCAGCAGCTCTGCCAGTAACTCCCAGCAGAGTATAACCATCCAGCACTCCTCTGCCTTCCCCGCATCACCCCCCCGCGCCAGCCCCATGGTCCCCTGGAAGTCCAACGAGAGGGTGAGAGCAACAGCTCATCTCCACCCGCACCTCCTTCCTCGCTTCCATCCATGCTTCTTTCCTTCTCTGTCTTCTGCTTCTGCTGCATGCTTCTGCTGCATGCTTCTGCTGCATGCTTCTGCTGCATGCTTCGCTGAGTTAACTGCAGACACCCTTTGCTCTCTGGTTACGCTGGTCTGACCGTCACCTTCCTCCAGTTTCCCACTTTGGACCTTTATGTGACAAAGTGAATAAATCCATGTTCAACAAAGCTGCGTTATCATTCACACGCTACACTAAACTCTGCTTCTGTCTAACTCAAACCTGTTGTGATATCATCTTTCTGAAGTAAAGTTTTTCACAGCCCTGTTGCACAAAATCAGTGTTTGTAGTTATTGACCAAAGCCAGTGACTCACTGAAGATGAACTGTAACCAGCGACGTCACAGTCTGTACAGTCTGAAATCTCCCACTGAGTTGTGTTACTCACTGGACATTAGATTAAAGAATCTAGATTGTGAAACATCTGTGTTTTGCAGGCTCCTGTAACTGTGTTGTTGGGAAACAAAGTCAATGAGTCACATGTTCACTGTTGCAGGTGTTAAAGATTAACATCAATAGAGAATGTTGCTTGTTATCTTTTGCTCACATTTTTCTGAAATACATCTTTGCATTTTGAGAAATCTTCCTGGAGCGACTGGCTGATCAGCGGGGAGCATGTGGGTTGTGGACATGCCAAGTAATTGAATTAGAGGTGTGTTGTACTCACCAGGGGTTACACTTCTCCTCTGGATATTAATGATTGTTTCTCTCTTTTTGTCATTTAGGATGATGAGCAGTTTCCTGAGCTGGTTCCTTTGAACGGTAAAGTATTTTCATTTTCATTCCTTCTCTCATGTAGACACACGTGCATCAGTGTGACAGCCTCTTGTTAAAAACAACAGTAGATAAAGCTTCAGTTTTTCATGATTGTACACACACTCTCGAGTGAGGTCAGGATGCTTGAATGAATGTCTTTATCTTTGTTTTGCAGGCGAAGAGTCTCTGCGGAGATGTTTTGAATATTTTGAAGAATTAGACGTCGACTACCACAAGAGATTCTTCCGTCACCTCGGGATTGTCGATAATGTGATCAAAAGCAAAGAGCACCTTTCCTTCGAAGACAGGATGCACGAAGTGCTGAATATTTGGGTGGAAAAAATGGGCAGAGATGCCAGCTTGAATGACCTGCTGAAAGCTTTGCTTGTTTTCAATCAAAGGCGAACAGCCGAGAATATCAAGCAGAAGGCTATTGATTATGGTCATTACAAATGTGAGAATGAATTTTGTGAACCATTTTCAGGAATTGTGTAGTCACATGAATACCACTTATGTTGTCAGGTACTTGTTTCAGAATGCTTACACACCGTCTAATAATAGTTGCTGTAAGAACGGACAAAGCTGCCGCTCATAGTGGCCTTTTAGCATAATAGTAAATCTGTTCTGCTGGAGGAATAAAACAAGTTTTTGTAAAAGAGGCCACATGATCTATGTTGGTCTCATGAATATCACCTATGGTGTCAGAAAGCTTACACGCCATCCAGTACTGCTGGATGCAAACCTGCCAGTCATAGTGATGCTGTGGCGTGAGTAGTTAATCTACCGAGCCCAGAAAAAAAAAAAAAAACCGCTGTATCACTGCTGTATCAGTGCATGTTGCTGCACTGTGCAGCTCTGATGGGGAGATGCAGCATCCTGCTGTGTTAAATCTGGCTTCATTACATGCAGCTAGACGACACGCAGCAAAATGATAACTTGAATTTTTATCCTGTTATCTGACTGAAAGAAATGTATTTTCCTGCAGCTCTATTTTTAGTGTTGAGAGGGAAATATTAAAAACAAAGAGTATTCATTGTCTTGTGTAGTTGACAGAGACTATGTTATATTCACCTAAATGAGCCCGAGACAGACTGATTGTTTCACATAGTAACTGTGATGTTCATCAGACGATGTGCTTGGTTTTATTTATTTAAACTCTGTCATCAGGAATGAATGTCTTAATGCTCGCACTGACTGAGCAACACAACATGTGAAACTAAATGTCAAGAGGTCAATGGGATAATTCAACGGTACAGGAAGTGAATGTATTTAAATACATAATGCTCTCTGCCTGACTGTATTGTAAACTTCTCAGAGTGTTTTGGGCATGTTCCAGGTGAGCTTGTTCAAAATACCTGATCAACATGGAATCATTTGTTCTTGTCTCCTGTCTGTGTTTTGCTTCTGGTCATTGTTACACTTCATGTCATAATCATGATCATAGTAACATTTTGGAGGTTTACAAAAACAAAATAGATACAGTTTAATGCATTTCAGCGTTACATTTCATCAGATTCCATTTGAACTTGGATAGAGGGGAAGAGTGTATTCATGTCCTCTCTCTCCTCCGTCTCGTGATGGTTATGTCAGATACAGATGTGTTTGGCTGTCAGTGTCTGTCTGCCTCATAGATAGATTCACTGTCATGTTACGTCGAACCTGCTCTCATGTTCTGTTGACAGTTTTCTGTGTTGTATATCTGTCACTTTCTTTCTTTTTTTCCCTCTTAATTATTTGAACCTGCAGAGCAGAACTAATTCGTTAATAAGTTATTCAAGGATTTTTAAATCCACTCACAAATATGTTTTCTTATTGTTCCTTCACTAAGATGTTTGAGCTTCACTAGAAGGCTGTTTTCATTCATTTGCTGAAGGAAGAACCGACTTTTCATCTTGTGTCCAGTTGTTTAATATTTGTATATTTGGGAATAGGAATAGATGTCATTTTGAGTTTTTTAGTCAGTTAAATTTGACTTTTTAGTTGAAAAACACAAATTATTCAAAGCAGATATTTTTATATCCTGAATCATACCTGGAGATGATCTTCAAAGTGTGATTAAAAGCTAAAGTGTCCTGGAACATGAAATGTGAAGATTGTCTGATAAATGGCAAATTTCAATGAACTTGAATGTGTCAAAGAAGAATATTAATAAATTTCCTCCTTTGTCTTATTTTGTTTTCTTTTTTTTTTTGAGTTACTCACACATGGTACGTCAGGAAATATCCAGAAATGTGGGGAAGTGATGGTGCTGGGCGCTGACGGGAGCTTTTATAATGTGTTTAATGTGTTTATAACGGGCTGCACCATGTTGTCAGCTGTTTCAGATGTTGGTCTACAACATTTGTAGTGCTCACTTCAGTGCAACTGTGCAAAGTAGGAGAAGAACTACACTACGCGCTGCACTACCAGGATAACATCAAAGTTATTGTCAATGTATTTTATGTGGTTACTCATGTGGTTACCCTGTAAATCAGCGGCCTTCACTTCCACTGAGAATATAACGGTAATTTGCAAGATGAGTAATGATGAAACCAAAAAAATGTGACCTTTTTGGTAGCAGGTATATAACTGACGAACAGGAAACAAATATGATAAATCAATACAGGAGTACAAATACAAAGACTTACAAGTTGAGTTCACTCTCGACCCTGTGAAGATGATCATCTGCTGGTAATTATGTGATATGATGTCATTTACAGGACATGTTTTTCATTGCTGTAGTTTCACTGTGAGTTTCAACTTGCCTCGCGGTGACCACAGTGCCCTTTACCAGCAGGACTGTAGTACAGTAGGCTATAAGATCACTACAGAGCAATGCAGGCAGTGCTCAGAACAAAAGTACTGTGCATCTTTGGCCCTGACAGCAGCTGCTACATGTTGTGTCAGTGACTCAGCCGGGGACATGTAGCGTCCTGCTGAGCTCAAAGACATCAGCGCTTCTTGTTGCTCGCTAAGCTTGATGGGTGGATGCTTCTTTCTGGAGAGTCTGTGTTTGAGTTCATCCCAGAGGTGTTGTGAGGGGTCATTAACGTCATTTTATCTTAATGTTTCACACAGCGTACGTCTCTTATCTCTCATTGCTCCTGTAGTTGTAGTTGAACTGACACATAGGTTCTTATATACACACATTAATGAGTCATTTCCTCTCATGTGCCAATCATTCCTGCAGTTTCCTTCATTCCTCATTCAGCAGGTTGAGCAGAACGCTGCACCGGCTGTTCATTCACTTTTATGACAAGTGTCTTTTTCTTATATTACCATGATTATGAAATGCTGATGGGATTACCGTGTCTGTCGGTTCAGATACTAGCCCTACGGTGTGTAGACTCAGAGCCTGAGCATTTGATAGAGGTGTCACAGAAAACATTCGGTTAAATGATACCTCTGCTGTAATAAATCAGCTTTCCGACTCTCATGCATCAAACGAACGCTCGCTGAGAACAATATTAAACATTCTGTCGCGGCCGTCTAGTGTACCAGCCAAATTACCACTCAGGAAAGGTGATTTGAAGGAACGTATCTATTAAATATGTGACAGCTCGGCTGCTCAGTGGCCGTACACTTGAAATACAAACATGTTTTACTTTGAAAATTGAAATCAGTCTGCGCTGTGTAAGAGCTCTGCCTGTGACATAAAGTAGAAAGTCAATCTGTATCAAAAGAAAATCTATTGATATATGGTGCATACCATCAACCAGTATGAATGTTATTGGATGGTAGGTAATGCAATTTTGAAACAGTTCCCCTGCATGACTTCTTAAAGTTCCCCTCCACTCAAAAATGTGTTTTTCTTTTGCCTTTACTTGGATGTTTAAGCGTCACTGTGCAGAATGATGTACGTACAGAGTTTGTTTTCACATTCAGCTGCTGGAGGAGGAAAGTTTCTCTGTGCTCACCTGAAATCTGAGTATCAGTGGTTTACCTGCGACATCACAGCTGGAAGCCAGTTGGTCCAGCACACAACTCACACAAGTGTGATGTGGACACTTGAAGCCTACAGAGCACAAACACTGAGAAGTGAACAATAAGGGATAAGGAGGAGATGCAGTTTTAAGAATTTTTAACTAGGTGGTTGAACTTTGTGGTTGTGGAAAAACCACATCAGACGCAAATTATTATTCAGTCTTTCTGTCGTTTCTGGAGGGGAAAAGTAAAAAAAAGTCCATCACCACAGTGAAGGAGAACACACAACTCTACAAGTTCTGTTCACACTATGCGGTTGCGAAATCAAAATTGAAACACAGCAAGAAGGAAACCATCCAGCAAACCACATCTAAGAAATCGCACTCTTCAAACATTTCATTCAAATTTCAAACAGATGCTATTAAAGCCAAATGCAATTTCAAAACATAGAGTAGATCCTTCATACCTTTACTTGACATTGGTTCAAAACCACTGCAGTGTGACTCATGGTACTGGAATGTAGTGCAGCTGCGGATGATGATGATTCCAAGTTGCTCAACAAAATTCCTGCACTTAAGTTGGAATTATGCCTCTGCGGGCTGCATGTGCTGCAGGTGAATGTGCACAGAGGTTGCTAGGAGACGCTCCAGTGTCTGTTTCTCTTGTGCTTGTATGTTGTGCATTTGTTTTTGTCTCCGTTTGGGACCAGCCTTCCAACAGGAATTGAAACAATTTGCTTGACATGTTGGTCCGCACAAAGAGTCATTGAGATTCTCAAGCATACAAGCTCCTCTGCAAGCCTAAGCTTAACATCTATAGCCACAGTTCTATGGGGGATTAAAGATAATTATTAATTATTAAAATCAATTGAAATTATTAATGAGAATCAATAATAAGGGGGCACCACCCTGGAGTCAGGGAAAAAATAGCCAATCTATTGATTCAGTCTCATAAAATTCACTAAGATATCAATTTGGAACTCTGATTAATAATTAACTTAATAACTAAAACCAAAATGACTATATCAATAGCTGGTCAAGGTTGAAGGGTTTTGGAGTTCCTTGCAGAGCAGAGGTTAAACAGACCAGCAGGTTTATTCCAAAGCATTTATTAAAAGAAGATAAAAGAGGAAAACCAACAACCAAGGACTCTGGGAACTTGAGTTTCTTAAGGACTCCCTTTGTTTCTTGTTGAAACGTGGTCAGCCTGTGAGACCCAACACTGGTATGCTGACAAGTTTATCTTGGTAATGTTTCAGAGGTAACCATTTTAGTCTGCATGCTAATATTTGTTGTAACGCAAATAAGCACTAAACACAAAGTAATTCTGATGCCTACGGGAATATCATTAGTTTTCCAGGTATTTGGTTCTGAACTGATTAAAACTCCTCCTGTGGGGAACATGAATATCTGCACCAAAGTTAATGGCAAGACATGTCCAGACATTTCACTCCAAACCAAGAATGTCAACATAATGGTGGCATGAAATGAAAAGTCAGCAAAGTTATTAGATTACAACATCTGTGAACCATGAAAGTCTGCACCAGGTTTCATTGTGGCAATCAAATATTTGTAGATATTCACTCTGGAAGTGGCAGACGGACTGACTGACCAACACGGCCGTCCTCAAAGCCACGCCGCTGGCACGCCACGCCGCTAGCACGCCACGCCGCTAGCATGGCTAAAAACACCCTCATCACTGCATTTTATACAACACTCCATTTGAAAACCTGATAATCAAGTCGTCATCACTGCTTGTAACAACACAGAACAAAAGTTTAATCTTCTACACTCTGGATAACTACTTTCTGAGCCTGCAATATGGTGGTGTAAAATATTATGTGCAAAAGCAACTGAATAACACAAATGTCATTTCTGTGTCTCTCTATCAGCTTCCCTCATTGGTAAAGTCAGTTCTAACACCAAACACTGACCTCTACTAGTGACCTCTGCTGTGATATACGCCCGGAGACAAAGAGTCCAATAAATGGAGCAACCCATTTAATCACATTTTAATTTTATCAGCACAGTCAATGGTGCACATCAGTCTGGTGGGTGGACCAGAGGACCTGCTGACTCGTTGTGCGCAGAACATTCAAAATGTTGAGATTTAATATTGCTGACAGTTTGACTGACATGTGACAGCTTAACAATCAAAGATTAAAATCTGAGTTTTTGTAAAGTTTTTAAGAACTCTGGAGTTTTGAGTGAATCGGGCTAGCTAACGTTAACAGCTTTCTTTCCAGCTTGTCTGCCATGATGTATTAGCTGGTTTTATTCCATTTCTTAGAAGAATCCCTGACTAACTCTCACACACGGTCTCAGACTTTTGGACGCCGCTGTGTATCCAACTTTTAAGTCTCTATAGTATATATTTTGTAATATGTTCTTTCAGAACTGTATATTTGAAATAAAACAACCATGAAGTCAAGATGATCAGTGTTGCTCTTTATAAACAACCTCAAAGAGACACATTCATAAAAACTGACAACATTTTTGCCATAACTCATACAAATTGTACTGTTTGCTTCAGCTTATGTGGTAAAGATTTATAATATAATTTGTTGTAAAGTTGTAGTTTTTAACAGTGGAATGTTGAATTGTATGCTTTGCAGTAACATTGCAGCAGTGAGTAGAGTTTTTGATGACACTGGTTCACTAATTTTCTTCCCTTTTGGACCCGTGTGTTCCAGTGAATACACTACAAGACCCAAAGGAGGTTTTACTGGCCTTCTAAAAGTGATTTAATGTCCTTTGAAATTCAACCATAAGTCCAATGTGATTAAGGGGCCAGTTAATGGGGTGGACATAATATTAGGAGGAATTTTCAATATAATGCATTGTACATTGTATAACTGTATCTACCAATCAGTGATGTTCCCAATAGGCTATATGATTTTGGGCTGTCCTTTTAACAAGTCCTTGGAGGTGTATGAAAAAAACACACATACAGGTTAGTACTGTATGTGCTGTACTACATACAGGCTGTTTTTGTCTAATGTCAAACATTCTAGTGCTGTCAGCACATAAAAGATATTTTTCTTAGAAGTTGGAGGAGACTGAAACAGAACTAAAAGCAGAGTGAATATTGAACTTAGAATTCATCAGGTGGATAGAAACACAACTTGAAATGAATGGTAACGTTGCACTGTGTCTGCTGGATTTGTTACTAGCAATAAGCAACTTTCACCATATCAACATATACGGTGATAATATGATATGTTATGTTCACAGGTTGTTATCCTCTGCCCAAGAAAAAAATCAACTGAAACAGCTTTAAAATCTGATTTCAATATGAATCTGACGTAGACTTTGTGTAACAGCCTCTTTTGCATCTTTTCCCCCTATTTTACCAAATTGACTGCAGTTTCCTGTGATTATTGGTAAGACCCCAAGAAGCCCAGCTGCCACTCCAGAGAATTCATCTCCATTCTGTGATAACAGCTCCGTTGGCTCTCTACAGCTGCCAATGACTTCATGGATCAGAAGGCAGAGACCCAAAACCTCTAGTGGGTGTGATCGGGAACCAAAAGGCCTCTGGGATCACATTGACATCCAGTGGTGACATTACTATTGGTTTCCTTTGAAGAATCACTTTGACCTCGTTTCCCACTGCCACAACACAGCTTCTATAATACAGCAGCATTCAATTAACCGTTGTACCTATGTTCATGCAAGAATAATAAATTAGATTTCCTCCAAAACCTATCTTACACAATTCCCCTCACATCCATGTAGATACTGTTCTGAAGGATGCTGGGTACTTCTTATGTGCAATTTCGAGTGAATAGGGCCTGATTTCAATGATGATCACTCCATTCAGGCCAAGTAAGAAGAAGATAAAACAGTTTGTCAATCTTCATACCGAGAGCTCTGTTAATCAGAGTCGAGAAGGGAATAAAAAGGCATTCAATCTTACTTTTTTGGCCCTCTGCAGCATTAGCAGAGCTATAGGACTCAAAGGACAGCAGAAGTGAAATGTAACTCTGAAATATGAAGCTACAGGGGAGAGTATAAAATATACCACCTACTTTGCTGGAAATTAGAGATTTGCCCTGTCCCTTAATCTGAATTTGCGATACTGATGTAAATCTCTGCGGAGAATAAATTGTAAAAGGTAGAAAAGGTCACTGTGACAGAATTCAGGATGACTTTCTCAGTATATGGGGGGTAATTTCTTATTCACAAAGTCAGCCTTCTATTCACTGCCAACAGAGAGGCTCCATGCTGTAGATCAGTATGACATCACAGATTTGAGTCTTGACTCTTCATTTGCTGCAGGACAGAATCGTTCATTCCACTTATCCCTTTGCATAATAACCCAAATGTCAGTTTCAGTGGGATTCGCAGTGGGGATCGTGTTTCCTGCACTTAGTCTGTGACGACGGTGACCTGACCTGACCCGCTGCACAGTCTTACCATCGGTCTGCTGGCGTGCATACTGCATATGTAAATTACAAAAAGAGATCTCAGTATGAGTCATCACGTCTAAGCTCAGTCATAACAGGAAATGGAAGAATTTCAGAATCCACCTATTTGCAATAGCTCTGCACTAAACATTCATGCATATAGGAATTAAAACTTAAAGACAGTTTCCATTTACACACTGTTCACTTTCAGTCTCTTCACAATAGCCTATGGAGCGGCTCATTTTTGACCAAGCCCAAGCATCCTCTCATAGGTGGTCTATATACCTGCAAATAAATACCCTATTTGTCATTAATAAATATCTAATTAACCCTTAAAGGACGGGCTCACAATTGTTCAAGTCTGTCTTAAACAACAGTCAGGAGACCAAATAAACATTGGAACCTGTTTTTCTTGCTGTAATCATTCCTCCTGTTCATACTGACCATTAGAAGATCCCTTCATAATGACCTTACAATGGAAGTGATGGAGGACAAAATCCACAGTCCTCCTTCTGTGCAAAAATGTATTTAAAAGTTTATCTGAAGCTAATATGAAGCTTCAGCGTCCAAATGAGTCAAATCAAGTAGATATCTTTCAACGTTACAGTCTTATTAGTGCCAAAGTCCCTCTTTTTGTTACTATACTTCCACCTGCAGCTCAACAGGGAAACACAAAGAGGGAATTTGATGCTAAAAAGACTGTAAATGTGTCAGATATCCACTTGATATGACTAACTCAGACTGCTGAAGCTGAATAGAAGCTTCAGATAAAATGACTGTGTGGACACACTGAGGATTTTGGCCTCCATCACTTCCATTGAAAACACATTTGAAGGATCTTTTAATAGTCAGTATGAACAGGAGGAATGAGATACAGTGAGAAAAACCTCTTTCACTGTTCATATGGACACCTGACTGTTATTTTAAGACACACTTGAAAAATTGTGAACCTGTCCTTTAATTAGAGAGCAGGGAAAATGTATCCTTCAGGTTTTACACCACTTGTTTATGAAATCTACAGCCATGCTAGCGGCATGCTAGAGGCTGTAACAGCTTTCAGCTAAATGCTAACATCTCTGTACTAACATGCTCACAATGGCAATGCTAACATGCTGCATTGTTAATGTTTACCATGGACACCATCACATGCTAATGAATGGTTGTTGAGATATTGTCCAAAAACAAAAGCTAAAATTTGGACCTGCTGGCAGCACTAGATGCTACATAACATACACACACACTATAAGTTTTATTTGCACACATGACAGAAGCATATGCATATGTATTTTCCAGCTTGCAGCTAACTGTGCTTGTTTTGCTGTTGGGTTTTGTTGAGCATCTCTGTATCTTTCTCTATGATGATGCCTATACATAGTTTTACTCTTTCATTGTTTCAACATTACTTGAAAGCCCAAAGGTCTGGAGCCGCCTGCCTGGGTTCTAGTGACAGTGTCATGGTCCTCCTTGAATTCTGCCCCCATGTCTTCATGAAAAAAAAAGATTAAAAAATCTAAAATTGTCACGTATTTTGGGTTACTTTAGGAAAAGTCATCAAATTCCAGGGTGAAAGACTGTCACTGAGGGTCTTTTTCCTGATTTCAAATATCAGAATATGTCTAATTTGATCCAAAACATATGTAAGGTTTAAAAGTATTTTCATCACATTTTTTTTTTATTAGTTTTTTTGGGATTTTCAAAACTTCTATGAGCTGTTAGAAAAGCTGTCCAAAGACTTGACATCACCTCAAATCGAGTTCTGGCTTCATAAACCACCAAGGGAGAAGCCACCATGTCCTTCTTGACACAAAGTCCAAGAAGGAGCAAAGGAAATATAGCACATAAACTCAGACGTCCCTCAACAAAAGCCTGGAGCTGTCTCACTGTGTCACACAGCCAACTCTGCCCTCTCTACCCAAGCATCCTCATCCTCAACACTCTGAGGCCGCTCACACTGAGGGCGGACTGGGAGAAGCATCTGAAAACATCACTTTAAGGAGTCTGTCAGAGAATCTGAGAGACTTTGATAACACAGGGCAGGGACATGCACCCACTGACAGCTTGATTCTTGTCTGTTTTAGAGAACAGCGCTGGAGGACAGGGGCTCATGCCCTCTGTTGGGGAGATTTACTGATGTATCTTCCATCAGATGAAGTCCTCGCCACAAGCAAATGCAGAGGACATATGATTCAGAGAAAGCTTTTAATAATGTAAGTATCCCCGACAAACAATGAATGATTCAACCTGGTTATGTATTTGTGGTTGAAACTAGACTGTGGTTGATAAAAGCAGTGAAGCATCTGTGTTTCAAACACTTCTTTGCAGTGAAATCCGGTTATTTTTTTGGAAAATATACATCATCTTTACTTCCCTTACTCAGGACTTTGTCTTCAGCTAATGCAAGCTGAAGAAAGCTTACACCATCTGCTGCATCTGCAGTTGCTGAGTAAAATGACACACAGCTGACAACAGAGCAATTTGAGACGAGCATATGTGCAGCACAGACCTGGGACGACGGTGTGTGTGTGCATTATTTTGTATGACTGTGAAGTAATGTGAACACTAGTGAATGTCCACTCTTGAACAGCAAACAACAGAATCTACCCTGCATGCAAAGTGGTCCCATGATATTCTGTGAGGTGATAAATGCAAAGACTGAAAACTTCTTTTGGCTGGAATGTTTTTCATGAGCAGAACTAATGATACTAAAAAACTTTAAAGTGTATCTCTAATATTACTCAAGCAGAAAGATGCCCATGAGCCTAGTTATTAGATTTTTTCAAATATATTTTTTATGCACGACTTACAATATAATTCCTTTAAAAATGAATAAATGGTCCATTTGGGAGTGGTAAGTTTTAATAGAAGTTTTAATAGAAGTGCCATACTGTTTTTCATATTCCCAATAATCACACTAAAGTGTAATTATCAACCTCTAAAATACACCAAGTGAATATTAACAGTTATATTCTGTAAAATATTATGGTGAATAATTCTGTACATCGACATGACCTTAGTTCAAAGTTGGATGACCAGCTGTGTGAAGCAGGCAACTGGCCCTTCAGGGGGCCAGAAGGCTCCAGGTGGCAATTAGATTTGTGATTGATTGCAAATTTGTTTGGTAGTACATGATGCACAACTACTACAACATAATACTAACTGAAATAATGGGGGGCCTTAATGTTACATGTTGCATTTTTACATAATCTTGAGGGCCCTTCTTGTTGAGGGGCCCTGAGTTACAGTAAAATCTAGTTTTAAGAACTTAATTATTTATTACATGGAGCATTTTGCTAAACAAATTTGAGCTTAATCAGATTGCCATAAACGTATTACTGACTAAAACAGACACGAAGCACAGACAGTAGGAGAAACAGGGGGTCAGTAGGGGCCCTGAGCATGTTGTGCTCCTCAGAGGGTTAATCTGGCCCTGGCTGAGTTCATATCATATCTGAGCCAATCAGCATTTGGTAAATTATTTCAGACAAGAAACAATGGAAAGGGGAGCAAAGTCTTATTGAATGATAAGACTTTGCATGTTCATGTTTTCTTTAGATGTTAGTTATTTTGCATTATAATACTTGCATTATATAATAATGTTCGGTAAATGATAGTATTATAGTATTAATCCATTGCTAAACACACTAGTATTTTATTTTTCATTCTGAGGCTACAGTACAACTCTTTCTCACTTGACCAAAGAAAAAAAAGAAATAAAGAAATCCACCAAAAACAATATGTTTGTAACAGCCGAGAGTGTTTTCTAAAAAGCTGCCGTTTATGACTAAAAACTCTTCAACATATGCGTTTATGGCTTGAACTTTTTAGAAGTCACAGAGCAGCATGTGAGGTCACTCGGATGCATGGAACAGACTGCTTACTATACAGTGGAGCAAATAAGATAGTGACTAATACTGCCTCCAGGTGGAGCTGAAAGACAACAGATCTGTACGGGTCAGCTATCCTGCAGCTGCAGCCGCTTCCCTTCCTACATATATACAGTCTGTCATCATACAGCCTGCGAGGCAAAGCAGTTCTCTGAGTCACTCCATCAGTATTCATATGTTTATACAACCCCAGACTTGTTTACTGGCTAAATAGCTAGTTTATAGCTTCATTGTTGTATTATTTCATTATTTCTCTTGTTTTATTGTTTGTTTTAATATTTCACTTGCTTAGATTCTATTTTCATTTTCCCTGTGCAGTCTTTTGAGTGCGGCGTATTTCTCCACGTTGATCAATAAAGTTTTATCATCTGGTTTTTATCGTGGAGTGTTCAGAGCTCAAATTATATAGCTCATAACATTGAATAATACAATTAAATTGTAGAATAATAGAATCATGCATAGATAGTGTTGATTATGCACGATGTGGTGCTGCGGGAGACGCCGACAAAGAAAACCACATTTCCCACAATGCCTCGCGCTGTCAATAAGGAAATGGGTTAGGTAAATATCTCTTCCTGAAATAGAGGTTATTTACCTGTAAACGCAGCGTTTGTTCTCTACGTTTGATCATTTTCTCTCTATTTGTAGATGCGGAGTGTTTGTTATGAGGTAAATGACCTCGTTAAACGCGTGAAATATTGAGACTCAGGCTTTTATGTTCGATACTTTTACAAGACTTCGTTCGAAAAATGTAAATTAAAAGAAAAGTTGACTTGCTAGGAGAGAAGAGACGCACCTTCCGCAAGATAAATTAAGATATTTAAGGAAACTATAACTGACACTCTTTAATTCGGCCTATTTAACATGATTTCAATGTAAATTACCAAGTAGTCGTTTAAGTTGAAATAGTTTATTGCGTTCACGTTGTGTCGAATTGAATGTGTACTTTGCCTATTGAGTGATGTATTAATGACATTGCCACATTCTTCCTGTGGCATTAACTGGTTTATTTTATCACATGTTGGAAAAGCAAGAAGTGAGTTCTTCCTCCACTTTAATCTGTACAAAATTATTATGTTTTTATGGTTGTTTGCATAGGACAAAAAAGTGATGCTGGTTGCCTCAAATTACTCAACACCAGAAAGCACTAAAGTGTTCCACTCCTACTTTCTATCTTATTTATAGGCAGCAGATGCAGCCGGTTATTGGCCCTTCATCTTCCAGCTGTTCCTCTACCTCTGACAGCTTCCTCCTCAGCCACCTCAATACAGCCGAATGTGGAAGTGAAACTTCAGCAGAACAAGAGAAACACGAAGTGAGAGAAAATAACACAATGAGCATCAGACAAAGATTGACCAGGGTAGACTGAGTTCAGGCAATAAAACACCTGCATGATGTGGAGTTCAGTTGTGTAGAGTAGGAAGTGTTGTCAGTGTAACAGCAGCTGTTGGAGAGGTAAGGCACGCCACACCGGAGCACATTTCTAATCTAATATCCACTTTATAGCTAAACGTTGACTTGGTTGTGATGCTGAAGTAAATGTGGAAGTGAAAGATTAAAATCTTTTTGTTGAACAAGTTAGGATTTTTTGTAACGGAATTTAAGTTAATGTTCATACGCTTGATTCTAGTATTCATTTAGTTTAGTTTCGTTTGTTTGCTGCTGCTCTTATTACAGTTTACAGAGAGTGAGCAGTAACGTTCATCACACAGCAAACACTGATGTGGAAGTTAAAACAGGGCTGAGTTGGGTTGAAAAGCGAAAGTTTTGAGACATCAAGCTCACATTTAGCCATTGTTAGTTAGGATCTGCCTCACATTGAATAATCATTGAAATACAGCTGGAACAATATGTATGTTAATCTTTACATTAGACACCATGCAAATGAGCAGATCAGTGCTTTCTGGGCAGTGATTAACTCAACACATTGAATCAGGGACGTTCCAGCAGCATGATGTCCTGTCAACCCTCAGTCTACAGGTCTCTCCAGGATGAGGTCCATTGTGAGCTTCTACATATGCTACGTGCTGTGCCTGGGCCTGGGCCTGGCCTGCGTGGCGTGTGTATGTTTGTGGAACAGCGGGTGGCGTGGCGGCTTCGCCTGGGACGGCTCGGCCCAGCAGTTCAACTGGCACCCCGTCCTGATGGTAACAGGTCTGGTGGTGCTGTACGGCTACGGTGAGCATCTCTTTAAATTTAGATCATACAGAGTTTCATTTCTGTTTCTCATTTCTGTTCTTCCGTCTGACAGTCAGACTATATTAAGGTAATTACACATCACAGATTTCGTAGAGACATAGTGTATAATTTGATGCATCGTTCCAGTAGAATAAATGTGAGGTAACGTACAGAGTGACTGTTTTGCTTTAAGTGCCACACCTCAATGACTGTAGTCACAGTTTTTTGGATTTAAAATAAAAAATGTGATCAAATGAAGAAGGTGTATTGTCCCTACAACAGTATATTGTAATAATGGCTGCTGTCTGTCTGTGATTGGATGCATTCATGCGAACACTGTCATTCAATAGATTGTAGGAACTAAATACTTCCCCCAAACTCCACCAGTAATATTTTAAGCTTACACAAATGGGTCAAGCTTAATGTTTGACCTATTTGTGTAATGCAGTGTATCACAGTGAATGTGACACACATGGTGTAAAAAGTTAAGAAATATGTGAAAAGTTGAGATTGAGGCTGCAGTGATAATCAAGTATCTCAGTGTAACACGTATCGCTCAAACAACATGTCATTAAGTTCCAGGTGTCAGAGCATTGGGATTCTCATATTGTATTTATATATGAGACCATGAAACCAATACAAACCCCACGTAACATTTTCCATACATGCCATGACATCATAATAAGAGCTTTTGGAGTTTTGTTGAACTCAGTTAGACTTTGTATTTATTGTGCTTTCCCACCTGGGGGTCAACAAGGGGTCGCAAGATGCATCTAAGATGATTTCAGAGTAGAGTTATTAAGTTTCCTGGCTGGTTAAACTCTACTGTTCAGTGGACCGGTGACTTCATGACTCTTCTTTACTTGTGCTACTGTTACATTACATTGTAGCTTTATCCTGATAATACCACTTACAAAGATGACATTGTCACGCTTTAATGCATCAGCAGTGATATAGACAGCATGTGTGATCTGTAAATACACACCATATCAATACATCATTTATTAATTTGTATTGTGTGTGTCTCCCTGCAGGAGCTGTGTTGTACCGCGTCCCGCTGACCTGGGGTCAGAATAAACTTCCCTGGAAGCTGCTTCACGCTGCTCTGATGCTCCTCGCCTTCATACTGTCAGTGCTGGGACTTTGCGCTGTGTTTGACTTCCACAATGCCAAAAACACTCCCAACCTCTACTCCTTACACAGCTGGATCGGACTCGCCACTACAGCTCTCTTCGCCATACAGGTACGACTTTAAATGCAGAAACACAATCATTTTATTTGTCGATGCATTTCTTCATGGCGTTTATTCTGGGGCCTTTGTGTTCACTGTCCAACCAGTGGGTGGTAGGAATGGCTGGCTTCCTCCTCCCTTGGTCGCCTATATCACTGCGTAAACTCCTGAAACCCATCCATGTGTGGATGGGAGGCAGCATACTGTTACTCAGCATCGCTGCCTGCATCTCTGGCATCAACGAGAAGCTCTTCTTTGTTCTGTGAGTACCATCTGTGTTACTTTTATGAATTCTTTAATTAAAAAATGCATAATCCCCCTATAAAATCCTGATTTGTTTTCCCATAGGAAAGGAAATGCCAGTGGAACTCAGCCGTATGCTAAACTTCCATCTGAGGCTTTGTTAGCAAATTCATTAGGAGTTTTGATTGTAGCCTTTGGCTTGATTGTCCTGAAGATTTTGTCGAACCATAAATGGCAGAGACCGGACTCTCGGCCTGAAGATACGGCTTACGCGGTGAGAATATCAGTGCAGTTGATATGTAATTAAAGAGATTAGAGGATTTATTTTAATTAAAGTGTTTCATAATAACCCCCTAAAATAATCCTTATCTTCTCTCTTCCTCAGCCTTTGTTTCAAGAAGAAAATGAATGAAGGAAATTTCAGAACTGCTCACTGCATCAAACCCGTCCATGAAAAACCAGTTCAACCATCACAGATCACCAGTGGCTTAAAGATTGAAATGTTCTACCCTGAATGTAAAAGCAGCTATCTGTGTGCGTTTGGAATGTAAATATTTATTTGAGATTATATTTAAGATTGGTCTTTTGCTGAATAAGAATAGAAATGTGTTTAATCAAAGCAGTGTACCTGAAGTTCTCCCATGATGCATTGGAGCTTTTACTTAATGCACTAAAACTGTACCTGAGGCAAATATTAAGGTTTTATATTAAAGATTTTGACATTGCTACTGCATTTAGTGTTTGCTCAGAAAAATATTTCTATTCTCTGAAAACTGAGAATAAGACTTTAATGTGGCAAAACTCTGCTTTCACTTCATTTAAATATTAGTTCCAGAATGATACAACTTGTGAAGTTCAAATAGTTTTTGACTGATAAAAGTGCTGTTTAATGTGGATTCTTTTACTTAGATGTGCCCAGAGCTTTCAATCATGTCCCATGGCCTTTCTTCTTTGGTCATGTGATAACTCTTGTATGTTATCCCATGCTAGTGAAGTTTTCGGCTTAGGTCTTATGGTGACACCTGAGCAAGTTCCATTTGCTGAAGAAGGCAACTGAAAGCTCCAGAAAAACCTAAATACAGCTTGAAACTTGTATTGTAGAATGTTTTAGCACAGTTCAATCTTTCCAAGGTAAAGAATAAATCTCCAAGCTAGATGTTGTCATTTCATATTATGGGTTTAATGCCTGGCTAAGATATATGACTGAAACATTGCTTTTTCAATTAAATGAATGCAGACAGTGTGGAGGAATCACTCCTTTAGATTATTTTTGTGGCATCATGAATCACTATTAAAATGTAGTAAATGACTTATTTGTCTTTTTGAGTATGCAAATGCACCATAATGTGAAACCACATTGTGTTATCCCTCATGAATCTGTATTCTACACATCAACCTGTGTAGAGAGAACAGCTGCCAAAAACAATATGCTCTTGCTATGAAAATGTTCTTGACAGTGGATTTCCAGAACTATCAAGTTATAAATGCAGTTTTTTGTATAAATCATCAGATTTGGGCAATCTGCTGGAAGCCAGCCTTATTACTTTCAGGGAAACTATAATGAAAGCAAACAATCGGGGTTTCTGTGCCAGCTCCCGTCTCTCTAACAGAGTGCTGTGAGTGAGTTCAGCAGAAAAGGCTTTTTACATCGTCACACTATGGAAGGATTCTCAACTCTGAACTTTAAGTCAACTCTGCCATGCAGATTTCTATTGAGACTCAAAACAACACAGCTGAATTATCCTCTTCAGACTTCTTGAAATGTTTCCTTCAGCTATGAGATGCATTCTGGCTGTATACTCAAAACATGACTTGACAGAACATGAACACAAAAGGCAGCCACAGTTTGGAGTAGGCTGATTGTCTTCCATGACACTTCCTGGTCCACCACAGACAGACTGTCCAAAGTTAACTGTTATTGTCAGCCTTGACAATAAATAATTGCTGAAGTACTTTGACAAAGCCACAGAAGACAGAAGTAGAGAAAAACCCAGTGGGAAGAAGGCAGTGAATGTGTACACCACAGGGCTCGACAGAATAATGTGAATTAAACCACTGAAACACATCAGATGTCTCAAGGAGAAGTAGGCTACATGGCAGACTCGGACAGTGAGAGGTTACAGTAGGACACCACTGGGCGAGGATGAAAAACTCGCCTTCTATTGGAAAGCATCCTGGAAACCCTCGGAGGAGGTCTAGTTGTTGCTTGTAACCTGGCAGGAGTTGAGGATGAGTCATAATGGGGCAAATATGCAAATTTCAGAATAGTTTGACACCTTAAGAAGTGTACTTATTTTGCACTGAGAGTTAGCTTAGAAGACTGATACCACTCTCATATCTGTACAGTAAATAGGAAGCTACAGCTGGCAGCCAATTAGTTTAGCTTAGCATAAACACTGTAAACGAGGAAAACTGGAAACAACAGCGAGCCCGGTTCTACCAAAAGGTAAAAAAATCTGTGAGGCTCTTAGCCACAGCAGTACTTTGAGATAATTGTCAGCATACTGATGTTAAAGGGAACATACAATGCACATTTCCAGCTCTATATTTTTAATCTTGGGTTCCACTGGAATATCTTTGCATGATTTACAGTTCAAAATGCTCCTTATTTAACACACACATATATTTTTACACATCCCCTCAGTTCAGTTTGAACCAGGCTGTTTTAGCTCTTGTCTCTTTAAGCCTCCATCCTGATGAACCCACTCTGTTGCAGGAAAAAACGTTGCAAACCAAGTGTTGAAGGCAGGCTGAAGCCCTGGCTTTTGACTTGCAGGGAGCATTTCTACATACGCTAACCTCAAGTTCTGGAACTTTGACCATGTTTAGCATAGACATCAAACAGTATATAAATAACAGAAAACCACAAAAAGCATAATATGTTGCCCTTGAAGTAATGTTCTCCGTTTTGACCATCTTAGTTTGGAATGTTAGCATGCTAATGCTAACTAGTGCTCAACAGAAAGTACAGCTGAGGCTGATGGAAATGTCAATAGGTATTTGGTCAGAAACCAAAGTATTGGACAAATTAAAATTTTGACCTGATGATGGTGCTAGATGAAAAATTAGGAATTACCCAAGTAATTACAATTTATCCTGAGGCAGACATGAATGTCTTTAGCATCTATCCATCCAACAGATGTTGAGATATTTATTTATGAGTTATTGAGATACCTGGTGGAACAACTGGTCTTATCACGGTGAGGTTTGTCAGGCAACTAGCAGAGGCTCCTCCGTAAAACCACAACTTGTTCTTTTTAGACGTTTGTTTTTGCATCTGTTTTATACAAATGAGATGTAACATGTTAATTAGGTGCTGATATACTTTTTTTTAACCATTGGATAGATCTTGGCTAGCTGTTTCCCTCTGTTTCCAGTCTCTAAAGGCTAAGTGTCTCCTGGCTCTATAACTTCATATTTTATGTACAGACTTAAATAGATGGGGTATCAATCTTCTCATTTAAGTCTCTGTAAGAAAGTAGTGTTTTCCCAAACTGGCAAATTACTCATTCATGTCTTATTCAAGGTGACAAAGAGCCTATTACAGGATACAATCGGTAGATGTCCTGTTTATAGCCCAGGTGGTTTCCATGCATTTAGATGCAGGAATACACTGATAATAAGCACACTACACACAGAAAGGACCCATGAAGGGAATCAAGTACAGCTTCTGAATATAATCGTCATGTAATGGTCAGTGAACATTAAAGACAAAGGTGTGATGAAGACTCGTGACACATGCACCCTGATCAAAATTATGACCGCCAAGGCTATAACCCAGGCTCTGTGACAACTCAGCTGAACATAAAATGAAAAAGGGAAGGATGAAGAGAGTTCACGCGACACTGATCATGATCAGTAACTGCTTGATACGACATCTTTTTCTCAGCAATGAAAGGTCTGGCTGCCGTGTAGTAACAGTCTCCACTGATGCTGCAATGGCTGAGAGTGAAAGAGGTAGGACGCCATCAAATGCCCACAAACACCTCAACAAAAGCTACAAATAGTAATAAGCCTGCATGTCTTTCATCTCTCTCTGAAACCTTTGATATGGCTTCAAGGCACTTCACACACAAGCTGCAGCAAAGTCACTAATCTATTTTACTCTGTGAGGAGAAAATCCTGTAGGAGATGGTGACCTAACACATCTGAACATGTCTTTATAGATGAAGTGGAACATAAGCTGAATGTGTGACACCTGGCCAAAGTGTGCCACAAAGTGTACCAGATTACTGGAAGAAAGCATGTCCTGTCCTGTCTTACACAAGGTGGCAGCAGAGTCCAGTCCAGTGAAGGGTTGAAACACTTAAAGCTACTTATGTGGCTCTCTTGTAATCAGTGTTGAATAATACTACTTCATGTACAAATTTGCTACCAAAGAGCGCCCAGTGAAGAAGGGGTTGACAGGCAAAAATCCTCCTATTTATGACAGTTCTAAGGTCCTTACATGTACATTCGGAAATGTAGTTGAGGGCAAATAGATGATTGTAAAGTGTGGTAATTATGGTAAAAAATGTGTTGTATAACCCGCAGACATGTGACATAATAGGAGATACTGTCAACAATTCATAGTAGAGATTATTTTATTTAATTGTGACTATCTGTTAATGTATTGCCACACATATAATAATTAACCAGTGACAATAAATTCTCATACTAAAATAATTTAAATATCATTTATAACTACTTGACATTTTCTCCTCTTCATTTTAAAATACAGTGCAGTTCTGTGTCTCTTATTTCTGAAATGAAGCAGAAACTAAAATAAGAAAGCATTAGCTTAATTATCATCTTGCAGGCAAAAACACTTGAAAATCCAACAAAGCGTTTTCAAAATGTCCTCTTTATAATGAGTTTAGAAGGAGCACAGCAGAATGTTGAGAGCAAAAAGAAATTCATATTCTAACTTTGTTTTCTGTACATGGATCCACCATTACAGAATGATAATGAAAAAAATATTAAATATGTTATTTTTTCAAGGTTAAAAAGGACCATTTTCATGTTTTTAAGGATCTCTGTGTTTTGACAAAGGTATATATAAAAAAAGATGAAATTAGTGTGCAGAATTATTTACTTGCTTAGAACAAAATGTAAATTAGATTTTTTTCTGATATTTTAAAAAATGTGAAAAATTCATATCTGGGCCAATAGGCTGTATCTGACGCCCCCTAGTGGTTTGCAGCAAAATGCCCCACAGTCATCTTCCCTCATATATTTTTCCATATGATTTTATTGATATTTTATTTATTTACGTGTCAAAATGAATAAAAGTACAAATACGATCTTTAAAAAACTAAGAGATTATCATATTTCCATGAGAGGACAGGAAACAAACACATAAGCTGCTGTTAGCTTGTTCGCTTAACATTTCAGCAAAATCTGCTTGTATTGCCAATGTTTTCTAATTAAAGACAAACAGTTAGCAAGGAATTAACCTCAGTAAACTAGCTAAATTAGCTGAGTAAATATTTAAACATGCAGTAGTTGATTTTGGCCACCAGGGGGCAGTGGACGCAAGCTGGAACCAGAATATTGACATATTACGTGTGTGTAGCTAACAGTTGTTGGCGGAATAGCCGCCTGGCAAATGTAAGTCCAATATTTACTCTCCTTTTAGCTCTGACTCGTTCTCTGACTTCATCTGGCTGTTTAGTTGCTTTCACTGTATTCACCAGTTGTAAAGATAGTGAGTTAGCTAGTTAGCTATTTGCTAACTGTCAGTCTGCCTCTTTTTGCTGGTCAGGTAGTACAGCGGGTTTGTCAGAACAAACTAAATGAGACTAAACTAAAACAGTAAAGCTGTTGACTGGAAAACCAAAACAATGTGCTGAAAGGTGCTAAAAAGTGCACAGCAGGCAGCCCATTGTAATATACAAATATTAATAGCTGTTTGAAGTTAATTTGGCTGTTTAAAAAGTTTGTACTTTACTCAGTGTTAATGAGAAATCAAACAAAACTGCAGTCAGATAATATTCATATAGTTTTTATTCATATATAAAATTATATATAAAATCAGATAACCGGTGGAATGTAACTAAGTACATTTCCTCATAATGTACTTGTACGTCACTTTAGTATTTCCATTTTGTTCTACTTTATTCCACCACAATTCAGAGGGAAACATTAAACTTTTTACTCCACTACATTTATTTCTATAATCAGTCTTATATATATAATCTTATACATAAAACCTATGATCAGTCATTGTTATAGATTAGACTATTCAACAGTATGAGGTGTTACAATTATCTGCTTACATGAACACATCAATTAATCAGTTTTAGCCTCAGATACTATAGAGTCCCAGTCAAAAGTTTGGACACGTCTTCTTGAATGAAACTGTGTCCAGAGGTTTGACTGTGGTGAATATAAATTGCATAATGAGTACTTTTACTTTTGATACTTAAAAGTGCATTTTGCTGACAATACGTATGCACTTTTATTTAGGCCTAAGTACAAACTTGAATGCAGGACTTTTATTTGTAATAAATGAGTATTTTTCATTGTGGTATTGCTACTTTTGCTCCAGTAAAAGATCTGAGTACTTCTTCCACCACTAAACTCGTTTATATTATTATTTATACTATATTGTGAAGTCACATTCCAACACCAGGGATTTTTTCGGTAAATATGTTGTTTACCATTTACCCCACTTTTCATGCCGTTTTTACAGTTTCTCAAACAGTCATTGAAAGCAGCACCGCCGCTTCACGTAACGATGAGCGCTCCGTTCAGGTCGGAGCCGCTATTTCTACGGCCATCCCTAGTCGGCCTCTGATTGGCTGGTACTCGTTGCCTTAGTTGGTTGGGTTGGTAAAGTTTAGACGTGAGGAGTGGGATGGTTCGGTCCTAGCAGAGCCGTATAAAGAAAACGGCTTTGAGTTATAGGGTAAGAATATCGGGGTTGGAGCCAATCAGAGGCAGAGTGGGGGTGGGTCTTCGCAGGATGCGGGTGTGGAAAAAAAAAAACGTGTCCCGGGCCATGTCCGGTGAGGTCATCTTAAAGGTGGGCGTCAGTGGGCGGGGCCACTGCTGCTCCGGTCCAAAGCCAGCGATTTGCATGAGGGAGTGAAAGTTGAGGAGAGAAGGAGAAGCAGCAGCTGACTTTGGGCTTTGGTCTGGAAGCACTGAGCTGCATTCTGCAGGAGAACAACGGTCCTCAGCGGCGAGAAGAAAAGTAAGTTCATCCAGAGTCTGACAAATATGCGAGAGGCATCTCAAGAATTTCACATTAAAACTGAAGCTTTTCTCATTGAGACTTACTGTATGTGGTCAGCAATCATGTTCTTCAAGTTTTCATTGTCTTAAGTTTTGACCTTTAGGGGCTGGTTTAAAGTCTTTGCCTTGATCCCTCTATGATCCTTTCAAGGATTGGGAAGTTTTTAGGACTTGTAATTGATTACATATGCACATTGATGAAATGTGAGTCAGTATTATTGAGACAGTCTCCTGTTATTTCAGTTTTTACAGCATTTAACCCTTGTCCTACCAACATATTCAACATACAAGGACTATTGACTGGGGTCCCCGGGGACCCCAAGAATAAACTGCTGTAAGAAGTTATTTCTTCAACAGTATTAGTAATGTAATTAATGTAATTAATGTCATTAGTTTGGAAAGTTACAGTTAATTTGCATATTGTGTAAAACAAAAAATAAATACAGTCTTTCCACAAAGCCTTCAAAATGACTGACAGAGCGCTCCTAACCCCCCCGATAGTGATACTTTCAAACATGAACTCCATGTTCCATCTGTTAAAACTGCAGAGGCGGACTTGCATGCTGTTGACTGGGGTCCCCCAGGACCCCAATACATTGTTTTTGTTTTTTAAAAAGCGCTAATTAAAACAGAAACAGAAAACAATGATATGAAGTCGTTAGGAACAACTTTATTGACAAAGTCATGAAAAATTGGAGTAATAGAATAAAGCACCTGTGTAAAGCTCTGCGGTCTGCAGGTACACCAGACAAGTAGGATGAAGGTTCAACATGTCTGTTTTGTATAACATTGTGCATCACATTAGAGCACTACATATATAGTTCCAACACTTATTCAATGAATGGTTTAGCCGATTTTCAGAAGATTAATTGTCAACTACTTTGATATTCAATTCATTGTTTTAGTCATTTATCAAGCAGAAATGCCCATCATCTGCAGAGGATTTGCTGTTTTTCTCCTTTTAAGCCCAATATATAAATGGAATATTTTTTGATTTTGAACTGTTAGTTGGACAAAACGCTCAATCTGAATATGTCACCTTGGGCTTTGTGGGCTTTTTTCAGTATTTTCTGACATTTTATTGATGAAATTGGATTAGTCAGGGGAAGAAAAAATCTCCAGATCGTTCAAATTCTAGAGAGAGTTCAAGAGAGATCCTCGCAGTGGTTTTAATGATTCAAAAATGTAACAAAAAAGATGCATCAACCTTTTTTTGCTGCATTGGAATCTGAGCCTTTTTCTCAATACTTACTGGCAGTGAAGCTCTCCTTCAAGAGCTTTAGAAAAGGGGCACGAGAAGAGCAGTTGACATTCTATAAACTGACATTTTGCCCTTTTCAACCACTGCATAGATCCCCTCCAGCAGCAGGTGGGACTCACGTGTCAGACTTGTATAGAAAGGACCTTTCTTACAGCATGACGGCGCTGACATTAAGATAATGGAGTTTTTAAAGAGCTGCTCAGCTGCATGTTGTGCTTCTCATTTTTAAATTTTCTAATGAGCGTGGTCTCTTTTGTTCAGAAACATCTGTCATTGTGTTTGAGGCAAACGGCATCAGAGGTTTCGGATTTCAGTGTTTCTGCTTCAGTGAAGTTCTCGACATTTAGCCAGAACATCTTGGGTACTTTTCTCTGTTTGATTAGATGTTGCCCGGTGGCTGGTCGCTCTTTCTTAATATCAACTGTTTTGCTCAAGAAATGATGAAATTCATTTTTTATGGAAAAAAGTTCAGTTGTGTATGTAATGCTTTAGTTGAACCTGTGTTTTTATGTACATGCTGACCATGTATTTCTAAGGACAACATCACACATTAAGCAGACCCAGAGGCTGTGGGCTTCATTCCATCTGTTCATTCTGTAATGCGCGTGTTGTTTCTAGCTTGTGTAACCACTGCCACGTTACAATGAGGAGAAGTGGAAACCCTGCAGATGGAAGATCATCCATCTTCTCCCAGATCTTTTGACACAAAAGCAGAAGATCTTTTAACATTTGATTGGTTTGTGGAAACAGCTGTTGATGACTTAGTGGGTGATTTCACTTGTGCACATTTTTGAGATGTGTTTTGTCTAGCCATGAACTCTTGGTTATATCAGCGCTTGACTTGGAGTTGTGATTTATTCTTTCCCTTTAGAGGTAGAGAGGAGCAGTGACCTGCTCATATATCAGTGTTCTCCTGTCCAGCATTTCATTGACTCATTATGTGAAAAGTATTCTGTGATCATCTCTTCACACACGTGCAAATCATCTATTGCAACAATAATGAAAGCCATAGCCAGTTATGAAATCTTTTCCATTTGTTGTTTTAAAGACCTGTGAGGCTGCTGCATAGGAGCTAATGCTTTATACATCTCCAATAAATACCACCTGCAATGTGTTGAAAATGTATAAAAAAACTGATTGTACTACATATACAGTACATATACAGACACAGTACATATATCACAAAAAATCAAGAAAAACTTACTTTAAAGTTGCATTAATTGATTTTGGCCACTTGGAGGCAGTGAAAGAAGCTGTTAAGTTGTGGGAATGTTTTAGCAATCAACTATTTTTATAAAAACCGTGACGTTGTGGTGTTTATTGTTTATTGTTGCCACGATGACAAAAGTTCTGTAATTTTAAGTAAATATAAATCACGTTTCAAGTGATTATTTTAATTTTGTCCCTCAACCTAATAAGACCTTAACTACAGCGTTGTCACACCATAAAACATATTTTTTAACATTGATTTGTAATGGTTTTGCAAAGCATCATATTACCATCCTATAGGTTGTTCTGGAGTGCGTTACTACTGCCGCTAGATGGTGTAAACGTAACTATAGGTCAGCTGAATTTTAGACCTATACTGTCATTTAATTATGAGGATGTGTTGGTAAAACCAGTGGAGTGCTCCTTTAACTGTGAAACGCTGTGCTGTCTCTCTGATTCTGCAGAACAAACATCAAGTATCATTGTGAAAAACTATCTGAGACAGTTGCCAAGGAATGTTAATGAGCGCTCTTCTCTTTGTCTCCTCTTCAGTTGTGACCAAAATGCTGGCCACGCAGTACCTGCCCTGCTGGACGCTCAGTCTATTAGTGCTGTTTGAGCTGGTCCTTGCCCAGTATGAGCACCTGGGCTACCCTCCAGGCTACCCGGAGCCGGAGCAGGAACACTACACCGCCCCGCAGCTGTCACCGGACACACCCAGGATTCAGCTCAGATTGGCGGGAGACAAGAGGAAACACAACGAGGGCCGCGTGGAGGTTTTCTACAACAACGAGTGGGGGACTGTTTGTGATGACGACTTCACCATCCATGCTGCTAAGGTGGTGTGCCGGGAGCTGGGCTACCTGGAGGCCGTCTCATGGTCACCGTCCTCGAAGTATGGGAAAGGACAAGGTAGGTGGATATGATGGAGGCTCCACTAGAGAGGGAAGATGGAGACTGCTGCTCAGATTTTGGAGTAAACTAAAGCACTGTTTCCTCAAAGTTTTTCCTCGTCATGGTGAAAATATTAAACATTCCATTCATAAATTTGTGTAATAAATATGTACTCTGACAAACATCATCACATTCCACATAATAGAAATAGATGATAAGACTGTGTCTGGCACACACTGTATCTTGATTTAACCCTGGTTCTGGATCTTTCATTACTTATTTGTACCGTTACCAATCGGAAACTGCTTCATGATAAATGTCCCAACATTTTTTGGAGAAACTATCTAAGCCTTGAAGAGAAATCTATTTTTCCTCTGTTGTTTCCACCACTAAATGGAAAAATTTATCTCCACGGAAGCACTGATGAACCTCTTTTGTTTCATCAGGACCCATCTGGTTTGACAATCTCCACTGCACTGGCAAAGAGAAGACCTTGGCGCTGTGTCCCTCCAATGGGATCGGTGTTTCAGACTGCAAACACAGTGAAGATGTAGGCGTGGTGTGCAGCGACAAAAGGATCCCGGGATTTAAATTTATCAACACCCTGCCCAACCATGTGGAGGTAAACCATGAGCACGATGCACCAGTCTACCATGCCTACCCACTAAATATGCAGTTTGTTTAATCATCATCATAATGTTTCATAGTTTATTAAACTGATTTTATCTTCTTTGTGCATAAGAGATGACACAACAGTGGCCGTGCATTTGATCTCTCTCTGTGCATATTGAACCTTGTGCTGCTGCAGACATTTCTTTTCACATGACAGCATCTGATTCAGACAAAGTGTTACAGAAATGTTCCTCAGTTACAGATAAGCATGTTATTCACTTTTTAAAATGATTATTTAATGATTAATCATTATTCAAATCTTGACCCATGCAAAAGTTATGCATTAATTAGAAAATGTAGTGAGGTCATTAGTTGATAGTTGATTTAAACTCAATTTAGCATTACACTTCCATGAATAGATAGAAAATCAAAGCACCAGAGGCCAAAATATAACTTTTAGTGCCTTTAGATCTTCCACTTCCCTTAATGCAGTTTAATAGCATCTCTTCATTTGACCGTCCCCTTTTTACAAATTCCATGCCTCTAGTTTGTAACACAGGAGTTAACGTTGGGAATGTGACGTCTTCAAGGTCAAGCTGTAATAACCCTGATGACTAATCAGGGTTATTTTCTAATACTGGACAAAGCTCCACCAGAGCCACAGAAAACATTACGCTGCACAACTGTTTTCACAGGCTGAGTAAAACTCCCCCTGATGAATAAACTGAGACTTACAATCAGTGGAGTTTCCCTTTAAATGATAAATCTTTACTGGCTGGAAACAGTTCTGGACATTTAAAGTCAATAACCCACCCCGACTCTCTGTTTTAATAATAGTCCTTTCTAAATAGCCTGCAGTGCAAATGTGTCAGCGAAAGTGAAGTTAAACTGGTAATTGTTAGGTGTTGCACTTATAACTGTCAGAGTCGTCTGGCTGGACGTTTAAAGGCCCTGCTGTGCATTGCTTTCTGGGCTGGCCAATAAGCTTGCAGCTAATTGCCACCAAAAGCAGAATGTTATCTTTCTGCTTGCTGCACAGACCTCATGAATCCACATTCCAATGTTATGAGCAAACTGCAGACCAGAGCTAACTCTCTGCCTCTGTCTCTCGCTGCAACCCGTTCCTCTGCTTCTCTGAGAGTTTAAAAACTTATATAGTATTTTTTTCCAAAATGCCCCCAAAACACATGTGCGGACAGCCCAGCAGAGCTTTTCTTTTCCAAAAGCAACTGGCAGGGTTTAGGGGTTGTTATGGTTGGCTCGAATTGAAAAACTATCCACTGAGTCCCTGAGCTTGTCGGATGAATTCCTTCTCACTGTAGAGTTTGTTAAAGTTTGAATCTACACATTGTGGGAACAGATGCCTCCAGTTGACTTCCTGTGCAGAGGTTTACGGAGACAAAAGGTAAAGATTATGATTCTCCAGAGAGGTCTAGACGTCTGGAGTCAAGCCGGGATAGTAGCTGAAAATCCCACTCAGCTTTTCCATTCACTAAAAGGGGGTCACGTGGGCTGCCAGTATATAAAACACAGCCGGGCCCCGCTGCCACACAGATGGGCCTGGCCTTATCATCTGGAAGTGGTAATCTGGTGACTCACCCAGGCATATTCTGGTGTGTAATGGCAGCCATGACGACATGTCGCTGGGGGTTTTGTGGTATGGGGTGATTAGAAGGCTCCTGGAGTGCTAAGGAACCTGCATGTAGAGGTAACCTCAGCACGACGGCCAGCAGGTCAACCACAGAGGAAATACCCTGAGAGTGAGCTAAGAGGGAGGCGTAACATGAACCCTTGCATGCAAGTGTCGCCGACCTTTAACATCTGTGCTCAGGTTCGTCTCTGTGAGCGCTTTGTCTTCTCACATTGTTGAAATAAAAGAAGAGGTGTTGCATCTTGAGCGTTCCATGAGAGCTCTAGAGTTTGTCCTCCTGTAGTCGTCAGAGATCATTGAAAGGATTCCAGCAGCTGTATATTTAGTTTTGTATCTCAGTCAGCAGGATAGTAAACAACAAAAACTGACACCAAGTGTTCTGGGTTATTTATTGTGTCATCTCTCCAGTGTATATTTATATTTCTGTCCAGCTTTGAGGAAGTCTGCTGCCTGGCCTCAACATTTCAGTTAATGCAGAAATGGTCTGACCTGCGATCACGTGCATGCATTACATTCCATTTCAAACCAATTTCAACATTAAGAAATTCCAGGGTTTATGAAATGTGATGTTTGGCAGTGCTTATTTCCATGCTGCCCCAACAGGCTGCTTCATTTATCCAAATGATGTGAACAGTGATGCAGTCAGATTTCAACCTGATTTATTCAAGTCCTCACTTTGGACGGGTCAGAAACAACAGGAATATTCTTAATCATTTGACTCAATTTGTTGTACTCCTCTTTCTTCTCTTTATGGGGAAAAGTCAACTTATGTGGAGACTGACTACACAAAGCAGCATTATAGCGATGTCTGTCAGCGGTGTAGCAAGTCTGCAGAGATGTAATTAGGGCTGAGAATTGTAATCATTGTGGCCTTTTTTGCTGCAAGCGTCTTCAATTATAAGTAATCAAAAGCTTTTGAAACGGGAGGGAAAATGGGAGAATGGCTCATAATGTTGGACTCTTAAAATGTTCTCTCAAGTGTGGTCTGCTTTATATCTTTAGGTTCTGGAGTGTTTATTGGACAAAGCAGGCAATTTGATGACATCACCCTGGAATCAAGAAAATAATCAGCAAATTACACAATAATTAAAATAATTATTAGAGTTGTTGATAAACATGTTGGCAGTGTATGTTCATATACGTCACCCTCAGCTGTTACTATATACTACTATAATTAATATTAAGGTTAGTGAGCAGCGGTCCACCCTCTGACACACCCTCCTCTCTATGTTTTAATATAAAAAACATTAAAGCTGCACCAATAAATATTTTTATATGAACAATTTTTCTAATTTGAAAATTGTCGCTCACAGAAAATTATCACCAACTCAGCAGTTCACCTCACCTCTAGAGAGCTTTTTGATGCCTTTTAGCTTGTAGTTTTGGTCCATACCTTTATAGTTTTGATTTAAAGCTCTCATAAAACCACTGAACACTAAACACCAGGCAGACTGGTGAACATGGTGGAGCATGTAGAGGCTAAAGAACCAGATATTTCCCTCCGTAACTGGTGGAGACAAAAACAGAGCTAAAAAGAGAGAACGATTGTTTGCTAACAGGTTAGCTTGATCAACTTTATATGGTTATAACATGCAAATGTTGTATTGCACTGCCTCCAACTGGCCAAAAAATCCATTAATGTAGATTTAATTTTCAAAATATTTAGATTTACAGTTGACAGTGTGCAACTTTATTACGCTACACTAAAACTATATTTTAGTCTTGCATTTTGTATTTTGCTTTATTTTGTGTATTTCATGGTTAGAGATGTAAATATGTAATCTTCATCTCCAATTTTATCATATTTTGTCATTTTATTGGTAAATAAATCTTAGTTGTAAAGTGAAATCAAAGTGAAACCCAGAACAACATGTAATCACAGCTCATGGTGAAGACTTTGGGTCGTGGAAGATGATCTTGCTGATAACAGATGTTTGCTCAGTTAACATCTGTTCGTCTGCTCTCTTGTTCTGACAAATCCTCTGTGGGCATCATGCTAGAACAGGTAGCGATGAAATCCGACTGTGGGGATTAATAGTCTTTTCTATTTGCATTTGAATCTTTATTTCTTTCCTTCTTTTACTGCAGCTTTTCTCTTCTTTCTCTGCCACTTTCTGTCTCGCTCTCATAAGTAGATTACAAGCAGCCATGAAGTCACCCCAAGCAGAGTTTACAACTCCCATTTTCCTCTCTTTAGTCATTTTTTCCCTCTGAGGCCTTACGGTCAAATCTTCCACTTTCCTCCCTGTAAACCACCAACCACCGCCGTGCTAGGGCACCATAAATCGCCTTGTCAGCCCTTCAGCACGTTTACACTATGAACTTGGTTTAATACATGGCAGCCGCTTGTGTTGCAATCTTAAATTGATTTTTAACTCTTGAATTGTTTTTCACAGAGCTGGTAGATGTTTCTGCAGCTAAGTTCTCGCCCCGAGGCATCACATTCCCACAGTGCAACGCAGGCGGATGTTTAGCCTCTGGAGATTCACTTTCTAAAATTAAGCGCTCCATCTAACATCAGTGTGAGTGAAGAGTCTCATACGAGGAGTTCACTTTCACAGAAACTATGAATTTATGTTACAGCAAGAAAAGTGGATTTCAGACAGAAAGAATCCAAACTGCTCTTTAAGGCTGACAAACTTGCATCAATGTCCATGAACCTGTTTTTATTTTGAAGTATTGCATTAAGAAAAGCTTAATGGAAATGCCAAAATTTGAAAAAACTTTGAAAAAAAAGTTTTTACGCTTGCTTGAGGTGGATTTTGGAAATGTTGAATAAAATAAAGGATAATTGAAATGCATTGGTTTAATAAATAATGACGTAATGAATGTTTGCATCTCCAGGTAGCATGAAGCTAATACTAGCTGACATGAAAGAACAATGACAACTTGCCCAGATGAAACTAGTTCCTGAAGACCTCTCTCCATTTTACTCTCGTCAAGCTGATATAACTATTTGTTTTGTTTCTCTGCTTCTTCCTCTGTTCACTGGAGGATTATTGAAGCCTGTACCAACATCTTCTGATGATACTATGCATTGCATAGTGTAGTTTATCCGCTTCAAACCAATTGATGGAAACGCACCTAATTTTTTTTTTGTGACATTTCGCTTAAAATTCTTTTGCAAATCTGACGGAAACACAGCGAGTGTAAGTCAGGCCTTTGATTAGTTTTATGTTTGTTTGGGTTTTTTTGGTCATGTGCAGAACAGATTTGTCACATTTATTATTAGACTGTGTGGTTGAAGAGGCATGCAACCTCTTCATTTGTCTGCTAGTTTTCTCCCCAGCTGTTTTTCTGTTCTTTGTCACAATGTGTAACATCTGTTGCATAAAGTATTCTTGTTATGTGAGCCGAGGTCAGACTTTGTTACATGTTCAGATGTTCAGTTTAAATCATATTTAAAACTAAGCATCAAAGTTCAGTCTTTGCCACGGAAATAGCATACACAATCCCAACTCTAGGTCCATTCACCAGCTTTTTCCAGAGCTGTCAACCGTGTCACACCCAACTGTGTCTTCATCAACGGATGGAGTTTGCTCAGTCGTCATGGAGACGGATATGTTGATATGCCAGCTAAGTAGCAAACTCTTAGGATTTCTCATTTATATTAGCTCAAAAGTTAAGCATCAAAGTTCATTCTTGACCTTGTAAATAGTGGTTTGACAGAACAATTCCAACTCAAGGTTCACTTACTAGCTTTTCCCAGAGCTTTCACCTGTATCAGTCTTTATGAAGACTAGAGCAAACTGGAGCACACGCTATTCTCAACATGCTCTGCACAAGTATGCAAATGCAACACAAGATCGATTTCATGTGTTGTTACACTCTGGAATGTGTCACCTAAAAATTATCAATGCAATGCAAGCGTGAGCTGTAGTCTGAGTGTTGCAGCAAAGGTTGCACATCGCATCCTCTGTGTTTTCTTTTTTCTGTCCTCTGTGCAGTTAGCATAGCGGTACACGTTCCTCATGGAAACACTCTGATTATCTTTAAGTAGCCTGTAGTGGTGCAAAGTAACTAATAACATTTACTCAAGTACTGTACTTAAGTACAACTTTGAGGTACTTGTACTATAAACACTACATCTCAGAGGGAAATATTGTACTTTCTACTCCACTACATTTATTTGACAGCTTTAGTTACTTTTCAGATGAAGATTTGACACAATGGATAATATAACAAGCTTTTAAAATACAACACATTGTTAAAGATGAAACCAGTGGTTTCCAACCTTTTTGTCTTTCGACGTCTTACAAAAAGCAGTGTGTAGTCGGGGTCATATTTCACATGTCTATGAGTTGTTAACAGCTCCACCAAATAGTGATTTTTCCCTCTAAACTTCTCACATGCTTTCATTTCAATAAATGTTCAAATGATCCAATATTTCAGCAAAAGTCAAAGATTAGAGAAAAAGTCCAAAAACTGAAAACAGATTTGTGTATCAGAACTTTGTTTTTTCTTCTTTCCTCTCCCATTAATCATCTCACCACCCCTCAGATTTATCTGCTGACCCTTTGGAGGGGCCCGACCCCTAGGTTGGGAACCACTGGACTAAACTAGCTAACTGTATATAAAGTAGTGTAAACTAGCTCCACCTCCAGCAGCTACAACAGTAACATGCTGCTCTAACACTGATGCTTCACTATTAATAATCTAATGATGTCATATATAATAATATATCAGTCAGAGGGACCAAACCACTACTTTTACTTTCTGCTGCTAAAACTTCTACATAAGTAGGATTTTTCATGCAGGACTTTTATTTGTAATGGAGTCCTTTTACTTTGCTGTATTGGTACTAAAAGATCTGAATACTTCTTCCTCCACTGCTAGCCTATATCGTCTCCTTGAAGACTGAGATTGATCACCTCCACTGAGGAGTAAGAGCGCATGTTGAGTCGGGTCCTGCATTTGTGCCAGCTGGGCCAGGCAGTGTCACATTTTTGTGTACTTGCATGGAGCATGATCGGGACCCAACGCCTCGATCCCACTGGGCACAGCTGCGTCGTGTTTCGGCTGCAATAAGGTTTTGTTCTGTCCTCCACACGGCATCATACGACACCGGGAGGGTTTCAGAAGCGAAGCATTTTGCTCTGGCAGTGCCAGAGAGAAGAGAGCCACTCCTCTACCTGGAGAGGAAGTCAGGGACCGGGGCAGTCATGGTAGCAGTGGTGTCATATATGAACCTCTCGTTGTCAATGGTGACAAATATCCTCTGACTAGTTGACTTCTGGCTTGGTGCCACCGGTTATAACATAATGTTGATGTAGTGATGTGTGATTAGGAGTTTGCACAGGGTGTTTTTGAAAATTGACTGGATGCTCTATGCTATTCCTGCCCTGTGCAGCTTGACGTGGCTTCTGTCAAATATAGACTAGATGCGTATGTTTAGCGGAGTGACGTGGAAGTGGAAAGCCACCTCTGGGATGCTTCTGAAACGCGCTGCGGTGCATCTGGTGGGATCACAAGAACTGATTTGAGTGGCCGCGATCAGCTCTGGCGTGCCCGGTGGAATCAAGCTGTGAGACCCCCCGAAAAAGATTATAAGTAGACCTCAAAAAGTAAAATAAGTAGATATGCCTAAAAAGTGATCAGATCTACTTATCTAAACATGGCGTGTTACTCACATTCTTGTGAAAGGATGAATAAAACCTCAGTGACACAAACAGCTGCTCTTTATGTTGTACAGTGAGGGTTTTTTTTAGCAAATAGTACCCTGTTGTCTAGTACCTGTGTGTACACAAAGCTTTTAAAGGGGACCAATTATGCTTTTCCTTATTTTCAGTCAAATTATATGTTCACATTAAATGTGTCCAAAGTGTCAAATAATGAGGTAAACGTTTGTAGAAGTAATCTCTTTGAGCAAAAAGCTCTGGTTCAGAACAGTGTGAACAGTGGTTCACACTGTTCTGAACACTCGGTTTCCAAGATTTTTTTCTACTTTTAGCCTGAGCCGACATCGGCTCATGATGGATTTCTTCATATGGTCGTCTGCTCCATGCACAGCGTGCAGCTTCACTGCTCAGCTAGGCTAACATTATGGCATTTTTCCATTGTTTTGGAGAGTGTTTTTTTTTTTTTTTACACAGCAGGCCAAAGTAAAATAAGTAGGTTACCTGTTAGAGGTGTGCTGGTCTTCTGATCTGCTCAACAAACAGCTCCAGATATCCCCAGATGTTGTTGTGTTGCCCAGTTTTTAGTGCTGCTAACGAAGCTCTTCTAATTTGGTGAGGAACACATATAATTTCCTGTAAATTCTTCACAATAAAAGTCTCCTGTTATTTAGTCATTTAAGAGCTTTTAATTTGAAGTAGTAAAGCAGGAAATGTTGCGTTTGCATCGGCGGTAACTTAACATGACTCTGATATGGCTGCCCCTTGGCAGGCTTCCGGAAAACTGGCCAATCAGAAGAGAGCAGGCTCATCAGGAGGAGGGCTTTAAAGAGACTGCCTGTTAAGAGAGAGAGGCTGAACTGAGGGGCTGCATAAAGGGCCAGTTTAAGATAAATAAAGAGTTTTTTAAACTGGGAATCATGCAAAGCTACTCTAATGGAGTCCCAGAATAAAAATATAGAGCTGGAAATGAGCATGATAGATCGCCATTAGGTTTGGGCTAATCTAACCTGACACAGCTGCAGATACAGTATAGAGAAGAAACTGTGAAAAACACAACGGCAACACAAAGATTCATTTTAGAACATTTGTACATCAAACCTTAACAGTCTGTTTTGTATTTTACTGTTGTGTCATATAAACCTCGTCAGCTACTCTGTTATGAACAGACAACATTGCTCAAGAGTTTTACTTTGGAATGAGACAATCAGTACCACCACCCAGGTCCTCGCATCCTGAAATCACTCCAAAGTATGTTTTTATTTTTCATGTCTTAATGTCACTTCAGCTTCATCTGCCATGTGGAAGCAGTTAATTTCCATTCAATCGTTGTCTTTGTAATTTACACCCCAGTTCAGAGTTTGTCATGGTTTTGTGAAACATCTGTTTCCAGTTTGTTGACAAAGACTCTTTTAATGGATTTTAAAGGAGGAACTGCACACTGCGACACAACATTCTCTGCATTCTGTAAACGCATATCTGAAAACGCAAAATCCTCAATTTGTGTCACAGCTGGTGGAATAACCAGCTCCCATGAAACTGGGAATTAATTAGACATGTTTTTAAATCTTCCAAGGTCCAGATAGAGACTTGTAAAACAGTTTACAACAAAGATGTTCCTTGACATGACTACAGGCAAATGAAACCTCTCAGAAAACATTGTGAAAGCTTGCACCTGAAAAGCATTCAGTGTCTTGGTATTTTCTTCTGAATGTGAGATGATTTCTGCTGGCAGAGAGAGCTGTTGAAGACCTCTATTGGAACCATATGTTCCTAAGCTCTGTGCACTTTGTTTTTGCTGGCAAATAGAGTCTTTACTCCACTGTGGACTGTGGAAGAGTTATGTACCATAGTTACTGAAAAACTATACAGTGTACAAGAATCCACCCTGAGAACTGTGTCATTAAATTCTCAGATGATCCAACCATCCTAATGCACAGAGACAAAAGTTCATCAGCTTACCACTCTGAAACAGAAAGATTTGTGCAGTGGTGTGACAACCATCTTGTGCTGAATGTGAAGAAGACTGAGGAGATTGTGTTTGACCCAAAGGCAGTGGGTGACCTTCGGCTGCTGGTCATCCATCACTCGGGTCTGCTCGGGGTTCATGTGGATAATAGACTCAGCTGGAGGGTCCGTGTTGAAAGTCTCTGCTGTAGACTTGCAGCGGATGTATTTTTTATGGAGACTTAGGCTCTATGGAGTTGAGCAGGAGTTCATGTTACTATTTTACCCTGCAGTATTAGAGAGTATTAGGAGATATGGTATTACAGCCTGGTATGGTAACTTGACGGAACAGTTGAAATCACAGATCTCTCATCTGGTACAGACTGCTATGAAAATTATGGGCATTAAAAAACAGTCGTCCCTCCAAACAGTTTATGAGTAGTCTATTATCAGACAGGCACAGAAAATAGTGTCTGATCCAAGTCACATTCTCCACCCAGAGTTCCAGCTCTTACCTTCTGGTGGAAGATTCAGGGTTCATAAGAGCAGGCTGAACCGTTAAATCATTATTTCTGACTATGTCAACACTAGTATGTAACGTAGATGTCGGCCATGATGGTTGTGCAGTATGTCGCCATTGTCAGTAGGTGTATATGTATATGTGCAAACTGTGTATGTGTATGGAAGCCATGTGCTGTTAAGATGTTGACATGTTTTTCTTTTATTATTCAGTATGTATGTATTTTATCTTCTGTGAACAAATTACAGGGACATTGAAGTATATCTTATCTTATCGTATGATATTGTATCGTATAGCATATTGTGGATCAGCCTTTTTTCTAGTAACCAATTATGACTGCAGGCAAGAAACAATAGTTTATAACTAAGGAGAGTTTGTATATTTTATATTGTATACAGCTGTATCCAAAGTGAAATAAGCAGTATACAAACAGGTGATCTTACAGTACAAGACCCCTTTTACACTCAGCCATTTTATGCATTCTGGGCAGATCAGATAGCTTTTAAAAAAGCCAAGAGTGAATTCATCTAAGAAGCATTAGAGACAAATTGTAATCAATGCATAATGCATTGTAGTTACATGTTGAAAAGGTGTAAATATCTCTCTTCAAGAGATTAGTCATTTAAGAGACAGGGAGAAATCGTCTCCAACGATTACAACACATAATCCATCTAGAAGATGGTACCGTTTATCTGACACCTGATCAATGCAACCACGTAATGAGAGAGCTGTGTGAATGAGAGCCTGTGAAGATGATAAAACGTTTGTCTCACTCGTAGTCCGTCCATACAGGTCAGCCATGTAATTTTACCCAGATTGGTGACTATTTTAGAATTTGGCTTAATTTCTGCCAGACTGGTTGTCGTTTGACGAGCAGTTTGAGGAGATCTCAATGCCTGATTAATTACCAATACGTTCAGTGATCTGGCTGTTTGAATATGGCAGGTCAGCAACTAGCTAGCTAGCTAAACTGTTTTTGTTGCAACTCAACTCCTAAAGTTCACATTATTCTTCCGCTGGTGTTTTACCACCACCTTCTGGAGTGGTGGGGGGGCTTACTCTCACATGTATGCAGCTCAAATTTGTGATTTGGCCAACAGAGACACAAAAAATGTGTAAATGAAAGTGTATTGAATAGCATCTGTATTTTATCTGGATATGAAACACTTCAAATGACAAGTGTAAATGAGGCCATACAGTTCTCAAAGATCGCCCTTTCGGTCAGTGTCGCCAACAGAGAACAGCGTGATTATCTTTGGTAGTTCATTGACTGCAGTAATCTATATCAAGACTAGCCTCTTTGTAATGGCATGTTGTCATTCCATCTTAGAGAGGAAGCAGTAATAGAACTTAAATGCTCTGTTTGATACTGTTGCAACTAAACAGTTCCACTTTCCTGATTAACAGGAAGTCGAGGGCAACAGGAATCTTTCCATTCCAAAAAAACAGGAAAAGATATTTCTTTACTTCATTTCACACTAAAAGGACTGTAACTCTGAAAGATATCCACTTAATTTGTCTTAATCAAAAACCAGAAGCCTCATGTTACTTGAGGCTTTTAGCTAGTATGAAATTAAGAATACATTTATGAATACAATAGGAAAATGCATTTTTCCACATACTGAGGACTGTGGATTTTGTTCCCCATCTCTTATAGTGGACTTGAGGTAATTCTTCACTGCCAGTATGAACAAGACAAAAGATAACTGGGACCAGTAAGTCTTTCAGTGTATATATGGGTATTCAGGTATTGTATCAAGACAGACTTAAAAAATCTGAGCCTATCCTTTAAAACATTATTATTCTATTATTTATGATTATTTAGAGTCTTTTTTAAAGCGAGACTATGTAACCTTTGGAAAGTTGAAGTCATAAGTAATAAAACACACTATCAATGAATTCAGTACAGTTAGGACCTTTGCTGCTACAGTCTTACTTGGTAGCTTAATACGGCTACTGTTAGCCAACGTTAGCAAACCCTTGAGAGATATTGCTTCATCAGTTGTCACTAAGTCAGTTTGCTGACTGTATGACTCTTCTCCAAGTGTGTTTTAGTATATAACCATATTGATTTTATTACAAAAGTAAAGCAGGAAGTGAACTCACAGCACCTCATCAGAAGACGGTGGAGTTTGTTGTTTCAGAAGAAGTTACAAGACTCACTTTAACACGTTTATTCTACTAATATCTCATCTTGAGATTGCAGCCCTGGCACCAATAACTTACTGTTCTTACATTACATAACAAATCGTTTACCATTGGGCCAATCAAACCATAATGTAGCGTGTAGTGTTCATTCAGAGACGTGTCTGTAATCACCAGCTGCCCATGGGACTGAGGGTCGACTCGGTTAACTGATGATGTGGAGTTTTTAAGAGTCAGTTCTTCTACATTCACCTCCATCATCCATCATGGTAATATTGAACAAATATTGATCTGCTTCGATTAAAAAACTGTAAACGGTGGTTTGCATTATGGTTTATATTTGCCGGAACAGACTAAGGGATTGATTATAGTGTAGCTTTGTCAATAAAACATTGTTTGAGTCATTCATTTATTTATTTTTACTCTTCATAAAAAATGTGATGTGATTCATAGCTTGTTCCCCAGTGAAAGTTTTCTGTATATTTATGTGCTATGGTGCCTAAACAAGCTGGCAGTACTTTCTTATTGCAGCCATAAATCATAGCAGCATGTTTTGGTTAAACAAAGTCTGGATGCTGAGGATCATTTCTGAGTAATTCCAGTGAATTACATTCAATGCAAAGTATCTTCATCTGGTTCTCATAATAAATGGCTTCCGAGCACTTCCATCTTCCAGGCACTAGCATCTTCCGAGCACTTCTGTGTAGTTATTTAGTATTCACTGATGTCAGTCTTTTCTGCAATGGTGCACTAATCAATGTTTTTATATGAAATGGGTCACTTATAGAGACAAACCTACAGAGTTTGCAGATCCTCTTGGCTCTATGGAGCATTTTAGCATCTTTCAGCTTATTGTTTTAGTTTTACAGCCAGCAAATGTATTGTTGTTTCTAAAAGCAACAGGCAGGTGTTCTCATTGAAGAAGCTCTAATAACACACTGTGTTTCTAGCTGCCCAGCACCAAACAGCAAAGTTGGTGACTAGCTGGTAAAGGAGGTCGAACACATTCTGTAGCAGCTCAAGAGGAAATAGAGTAACTGGAGTTTGGAGCAATAAAGGAACTTTTGAGGTAGAATATGTGTAGACCAACCTCAGATTAACCTCTGTGAAAAGGGCTGAGTTGCAACATATCAGGGGCCCCTTCACCTCTCCTGTACAACTCATCCCACTAATGGCTTTTCCATCTGTGCCACTTTTCTTCCTGGACAAGTGAAGACTCAGGAAAGGCCCCCTTCCCCGGAGTGTGGTGAAACAAGACACACATGTTAGAAATCTCTTTTTTTTTTGTCTGCAAACAGACACGTGAGGACGATCTGGACTCTAAACAGGAAATTAATTAAGAGAAATTAAATGGGATGGGAAAGGAATGAAGGGAAACTGGCACGTGAGCCAAGAACAAGTTGAGTCTCTCATGTGCTGACCTCAAAACCAACTAAAAAAATAGCTGTAGTTTTTTCAGATTCTTATATAAGCTCTCATATATGCAGAGAAAAGTGAGGTCTGGCAGGGATGCTGTTTAACTCACCAAGATTTGGGGCCAAGTGATCATTGTAGTGTCCACTTTAGCCAGTCTGGATTTCCTTGCACTGCCGACTCTCTAACTTGTTTTTTGCATGCCTGCCACCGAGTCACGTACTGTATATTCAGTAAATCCAGACAAGGTCACCATCGCCACATTTCCAGTCATTATCATGTTCCATGATTTCAGCCCTTATACAGTCTTACATCCTCTGCAGTCCAGAGCTCGTTGCATCGGACCAGACTGATTAATGTGGTTATCTCTGGGAGAAAATAGCAGAGGATAGAAAGACTGGTGATTTATAGTTTTCACTCTGGTGGCATCTGATCTGCCCTGGAGGCAAATGCCAATTAAGGAAACCCTCCTTTCTCATTATTTGATGTCTAGGTCTCCTTGGCTGTATATGAGAGGAATCTTTACCAGCCCATCTGTTGGGCAAGCCGACATATTCTCTCCCATCCAGGGCTCCCTCTCCTCAGTGCGTGCTGTCACGTAGCACAAGAATGTGGGTTTGGTCTATGGGAGAGGAAAATATTTATTTAATCCCTGAAAAAAGTCAGAGTGGAAAGGCTCTGAGTTGATTTTGACGGCCTCACACTAACTGCATTTAACAGCCTCCTGACTGCAGTTTGCTTAGATGCTCAGACTACTTTCCTTTATGCTTACATTGATAAACCATACATACATTCCTGACTGGTTTATCAGAGTTGTTGGATTGGTCAGCCTACCTAAACAGATAATAGACACCAAAATCATCCATGTGTCTCCAGTATACTGATATTTTATACATATGTACAGAAGACACCCTGCTGGGTTTAGGAGGATGCCCTGAGGATGCTCAGAACTGGACAGGGACCTACTGGAGTACAGACTATGTTGAGTGAAAGAAGGCTCCATGCTAATACTTCAGCACATGCTTGTAATTTACTGTAAGCCACTACTGTTTCCCTGAATAAGAATTTGTAGCAGCTGAAACGGTAATACACATGTAGCTGACTCTGGACTCTGTCTAATGTAGGTTTACAGTTTGCAGGGGTGACTTCCTACGCTGTTCGCAAGTAGTGAAGGTGGAGTTTTTATACAATTGAAGTGGCATCAATTGATTTTATTTATAACACTGAAATATCATCACCTTATAAAAGAGTTGCCTGTTCACACAACTAGCAGCACACAGCAACATTAGCATTCATTTGGAATTGTGTTTCTAACTGTCTGATATTCACTCTCCTTTTAGCACTGTTTTGGGCTCCACTAAGTCTAAAATACCTGGATCTTTAGCTGCTAAATGCTCCACTGTGTTTGTTCACTAACTTCGTCTGTCTGCTCTTTGGTGCTGGACAGGCAGCATCCGGTGGGTTTAACAGAGCAAAAAGAAAGTAGTTGATGACAGTAATGAAAGTGAAGCAAAAACAGTAAAGTTTGAAATGAGTTAAGCTAATAGATGCAGTATAACTGGGTGATAACTCTCCATGGGTTCATCACTATGAGGAACTCCTTTCACATTACAGTATTATTTTGATCCAGTGTAAATATGAAAATATTGGCAGGTATGAGACAAGCGTTCCTGTCTGCTTTTCTAGCGCATGTGCAGTTGGCGTGATTGCACAGTCCTCACCTTACGGACTTGGGCAGATGATGAAATTTCTGTGACGCGGATCCACGTGGACCCTCGCAGCCACGCAGATGCGGGAAGCATGAATTGACCTTAAGTGACCGTTCTTCTTACTTGAAGAATTTGAATATTTTTGGCATCATCCAGTGGTAGTGTCCACAAAGACACTGTGGACGACAGCAATGGAATATTATCACATAAAAATTCTACCAGTCGTGGCTCTAAGGAGCTCAGCATTTGTCATTTAACATAGTGTGTACAAATGTTTCCACATGGAACGCAAGCTTACAATCTAGAAGGAACATAACAAATGTTTCTGGTGTTATTAAAGTGAAAACTATAAGGACACGTCACTAAACTTCTGCTGTTCTTTCTCAGAAGTTTGAGCAGTCTGGAAAGAACTGTTGGTGTCTTAATTACCTCTTACTGCACATATACTCACAATGCTGTGCTTGTGCATTTTTCCTAGGTTACCGTGGAAACCCTTTGATACCTTATATACTGGCTGTAAAGCCAGGCCGTCATGGTGTTTAGCATTAATAAGGTGATTGACTGTAAAAATGTTTGAGCAATCTGGAGAAGATTTACAAGCATTACACGCAGAGCTGAGCAGCAGTGCTTACAGGCTGGACGGGGGTGGGGGGGGTGGCGGGGGGGTAAAGTTGTTTGATTACACATTATGTAACACAGGAAACGCAGTCAGACAGACGTGATGTATGACATGTTTACATCAGTTTCAGTTTCAGTAGTTCCATCTGGCCAGAAAATGAAAGAAAAAGACTTAAAATGAGCATATGTTAATTATACAGAAATGGACCAAAACATTATTTGAATATATGTTTATATATATATTTATTATGCTTGGCCCTAAACACCTTAGAAACACATTATCTAATGATAAAGCTACTCTGGATGGCATTACCCTGGCCTCCAGCACCACCGTAAGGAATCTGGGAGTTATCTTTGATCAGGATATGTCCTTTAACTCCCACATAAATCAAATCTCAAGGACTGCCTTTTTTCACTTACGTAATATCACAAAAATCAGGCACATCCTGTCCCTAAAAGATGCAGAAAAACTAGTTCACGCATTTGTTACTTCTAGGCTGGATTATTGCAATTCCTTATTATCAGGCTGCCCTAACAAGTCTCTAAAGACTCTCCAACTGGTCCAGAATGCAGCTGCACGTGTTCTGACTAAAACTAGAAAAAGAGACCACATTTCTCCCATTTTAGCTTCACTACATTGGCTTCCTGTTAAATTTAGAATAGAATTTAAAATCCTTCTCCTAACTTACAAAGCCCTTAATGGTCAGGCACCATCATATCTTGAAGAGCTCATAGTACCGTATTATCCCACTAGAACACTGCGCTCCCAGTATGCAGGCTTACTGGTGGTCCCTACAGTCTCTAAAAGTAGAATGGGAGGCAGAGCCTTCAGCTATCAGGCTCCTCTTCTATGGAACCATCTACCGGATTCGGTCCGGGGTGCAGACACCCTCTCTATGTTTAAGAGTAGGCTTAAAACTTTCCTTTTTTGATAAAGCTTATAGTTAGGGCCGACCAGGCTCGCCTTGGATCAGCCCTTAGTTATGCTGCTATAGGCCTAGACTGCTGGGGGACTTCCCATGATGCACTGAGCTCCTCTCTCCTCCTCCTCCTCTCCATCTGTATGCATTCATGTAACATCAATGCATGTCACTAACTTTGCTTCTTCCCCGGAGTTTTTTGTGCTTTCTCATCTCACAGGAAAAGCTGAGTCCCGGGCCGAACCTTCGCGGTCCTTCACAGTCCTGATGGCATCCTTCCCTGGCTGTTGCTGCTCGTGCTTGTTGTTGTTGTTGTTGTGATTTTTTTTCTTCTGTCCCCCCTCCCCCTTTCCCTCTCTCTTTCTCTCTCTCAACCCAACCGGTCAAAGCAGATGGCCGCCCACCAAGAGCCGGGGTCTGCTTGAGGTTTCTACCCGTTAAAGGGGAGTTTTTCCTTACCGCTGTCGCCAAGTGCTTGCTCATGGGGGAATTGTTGGGTCTCTGTATATTAAAGAGTACGGTCTTGACCTGCTCTATGTGAAAAGTGCCTTGAGATGACTTCTGTTGTGATATGGCGCTATATAAATAAAAATTGATTGATTGATTGATTGATTGATGTTTCAAAATGAATTACTCACAAACACATATACACAGTTTCTATGACAAATTACATGTCGGTAAGATAAACAGGCATACATTTTATCTTTGCCATGTACTCTACGGTTCCTGATCTATGTGTTCACTCTGCGATTTCTTCTCCACAGAGCCTTGATATCCAAGTGGAGGACGTGCGCATTCGAGCCATCCTGTCATCCTACCGTAAGCGTATCCCGGTGACAGAGGGCTATGTGGAGGTCAAGGATGGCGGTAAATGGAAGCAGATCTGTAATGCAGACTGGAACCAGTTTAACAGCAGAGTCATCTGTGGCATGTTTGGCTTCCCCGGGGAGAGGAAGTACAATGCCAGAGTCTACAAGTGAGTATTCCTCTGCATTATGTGTGGTCCTGTGCAGTTCCAAGAGCAGACGATTCAGGGTTTGATTCTCTAGTGGCCACTTCTTCTACAATTCATGGTGTCATAAGGTATTTTGGAACAGTGAGGCCACCAACTGGATGCTGTGACTCGGGTGAATGGGTTTGTTGTTGGATAATGGCAAATCTTGCCTCTGGGGAGTTGGCAGATGGTCAACTCTGACCTGTTTTTTTCCCTTTTCTTTACCAAACCCACAAATTACATATTAACCAGTCGCCCTCTGTGCCTCACTTGGATGCAAACACATGAAAGACCCAGATTGTCTGGATTTGGTTACGTTTCCATTTCTTGAAGAGCTAACGAGCTCCCGGCCATCCATTACTACAACAACATGAGTCAAAGTGAGGTGAACGGTCTAAAAATGTATGGTAGACACTGATGTAACTGTTGTTGGTCAAACCCCAACACATCCACTTACACATTATGTGTTGGCTTCAAATCTGTGCTTCAGTGCTGCTATTTAGTCAGTGCAGGTCGGCAACATGGCTGCCGTTCATGTCATATTAGATGGATGATAAACATGGGAAAGATTCCCATGTTAATGACTTGCAAGCGTTAACATGTGATTACAGAGTAACACTGTGAATTAACAGTATAACACCATTATTATTAAGTTTGGGTTTATTACATTAAACGTCAGTTTTTGACTGATATGAGGCATCCATGTTTGTTTGGTTTTCAGGAACTTTTGTATTCATTAGTGTCAAGTTGGATATATTGGCTCGCTAGTTAAATAAACATTTGCAACCAGCTGACACTGAACAAGATTAGCATTCTTTTGGAGTTGTATTTCTGAATGGATAAAACAAAAAATACTCCAATATTTCCTCTCCTTCTAGCTCTGTTTTGCTTTTCATGAACTTCTGAGAAAAAAGTCCATTGGTTCACTAGCTAGTCGCTAACTCTCTCTGTCTGCTGTTAGCTGCTGGCCAGCCAGTGTACGGTGGGTTTACTACTGATTTTTCAATTGTTGACAGTGAAAAGCTGTATAGAGCTGATGGGAACTACAGAGTGAGACGATCACAGCGAGCGAGCCCTCTCACAGCACTCACAGTCATTTGATCTGTTGTTCTTACAGAAAGATTGACTAGAAAGGCTTGTAGGAGCCTCGGTGCTCTGAACGTCTGGGGCCGTGGGGCAGTCACCTACGTGGTTGGCTTGGTCGGTGATCCAGACTTGGTCAGCTGTCTTTTCTCTACGTGACCTCGTGTCAATTGACTGAAACTGACTCACTTGATATGTCAGCTGCACTGAGTGATGTCAGTGTAGTTGTGCGACTGTGTGGTGGGTTACTGTTCCAACCTCAAGCTGACATTGAAAATATGAAACTTCATAGTCAGCTCATCAGGGCCCTGACCTAAATGTGCTTATTATTATGGTATGTACTGTATAAAGTTACATGAATATTTCATCTCTGTCCTGTTAACACCATGTATCTTCAAAAAGTCGAGTTTTCATGAGACAGTAACGATGTATTTTTTGATATTCCAGAGGTTTATAATTGGTTTATTTAGCTGAACCCATAAAGGAAGATTTAATTATTAAGTATATCTGAAAAACAACAATTTTGGAGATATATAAATATATGTTTATAGTAGATAGCAGAGTTTACAACTAAAATATGATTTTAGGTCTTAGATCCTGCTCTGGAGCAGTCTAGTAGCCCAACAGTTTAATAACCCTTTGAAAACTTTAAGACAGACTATTACAAAAGTACTGGAGGTGTTAAAGGGTTCAAATACACAGAAATAACCCTGACTTGTGCACCTTCCAATGTGTAGATTGCATGCTTGATATCACAAGCTGTTATACATTGAAACTCAAACATCAGTGCATTCCACAAAGCTGTCGTAATGTGTGAGCGAATGCTGAGGGATCTAAATATTGCTTACAGGAAGAAGCTTGCAGCCAAGCAGCCGCAGGTTAATGACGGTGTGCCATAAAACTTCCAGCACTCAAGTTAACCTTGAATTTACTGTCTGCTGGGCTGCAAGTTTATCCTGCTTTAGATAACCACAGTAGAGCATGGTGGCTCCTCAACTTTCCATCTACGTGTCAGCCTCCTCTCACTTTAGCCCCTTGAAACATGCAGTGTGTTTTTACAGGCTGTCGTTTGAAACGGCGATGACACACAGCCAAGAGCGGCCCCTGCTCTTTCATAATCCTCAGTTTGACTCTGTGCTGATGCTTCTGTGCAACCTCTAGTTTAGCTTTGTCCACAATCACTTCAGGAGCACCAGATCTAAATTAAAATGTTCTCATGAAAGTGAAGTTAAGCCCTAGCAACGCCATAGCTAAAGTGCACTTTGATGACACCAAAAGAATCGATACTGATACTCAGTCTCGTCTTGAGTAGTGATACTGGCTTCAGGAGGATTGATACAGAACAAAAAAGGATCTGTGTCGAGTTAAATCACGTTCTGGGCACAAGAACACTCTAATGAACGCATGCCAAGAGATTCCCTCAAAAAGTTGAAGCACACAGAGTGAATTTTGCACTAAAAAGACTAAGTTTAACGCACTGACGCTTCATTTAACTTCAACTGGACTTTAGAAGAGGACTCAGGATCCTTTACACTGAAATTGCCTTAAGAAGGGATCTTTTTACAGACAGAGGGATGAAACTGAAGTGACCAAAGTTGTTTCAACGTGTATGACCCTGTGAGTATTGTAGACTTGGAAAACATGTGAACCCATCCTTCATGTGATTAACAGAGAACAGTAAAAAGATTGTGATTTATGATGACATTTAATGCATTAAACATAGTAGTATATTATCCACTTTTAATTTAAAAAAGTATCAGAATCCATATTAGTGATTCTGGTCCAGGTATTACTTGCTATTGGAAACCAAATATCATGCAAACCTGCTCACTGTGATCATTTTTCTCTGTCAGAGCAGTGATTGCACAGTAGCTTGATATGTCCTGATTGCATGCACGGGTTCCTTCAATGGATATAATCTGAACTACAAATCAAAAGCTTCCTATGTAGGTGTCTACTGCAGGACTCCCTTTCCCCCCTTTCAACACAAATAAATCTCTGGGTTCGACTCTAAAAAGGCTGGATCCTACATTTCCTATGATGTAACTCAGTAGCATCTTTTGTTAAAACCTTCCTGTCTCATAAATATTCCTGTCTTTCAAACTCCAAACCCTCCGTTTGCATCACAGGCTTTCTGTTAAAAATTTGTAGCCAACTCAAAATGACTCTGACATTTGAATTTGGTGGAGTTCTCCCTCGTTATCATTCATTTCAAGTGTTGTAGACGAACTCAATTTTAACGAAACTGCTAAAAAATGCAACTTCAGTGCAAGTGTGTAATCATCATTTCAGCTAGGTTAAGACATTTTGGTGACAAGTCAACTTTCACAGCCGCAGGACCACCAGAAATTCAATCATTGTTCCGTGTGAACAGTCTGATACGCATCCCGGCTGAGGAGACACTAGAGCCAGTCTTCTGGCTGCGGCGGAGCACATTAGCCCTGGATGGTTTCCAGTCTGCAGCCCGTCAGCTCCCAAATGAAAAACAAATGCTGCCTGTCCCATTTTAATCCAGTTTTTCATGTACACTTCAGATAGGAGACACAAGGATAGGACATGCTGTTCTGCAAATGAGGCTCATTAAATACATAACATGGGTTCACTAATAAATGGAGAGGAGGAGATTAACATCCCAGCATGCCCGAAAGAGTGTCATTAACCCCGGTTTGTTTAAGTTCATCTGGAAGACAGTGAACTCTCCAGCTGTTGACCAACCTTTCACTTCTGGAATTAATTATGCAATATGCTAACGTTGTTGTCCTTGTCTAGGTTTATGGTGTCATGGTAAAGCGTTCTGATCAGTTTAATCATGTCTTGATGAATTTAATAGCAGGTTTAGTCCCTCGATGAAGTCACTGAAGTCCGACTTTCTCCACCGCTCACAAATTTCAGGCTACAAACCTGAAGTGAAAAATTGTATTAAAATGAATTGAGAAATGAGTCTAGATGTAATTATGTGCTTGATGCAGTTTAGTCATTTTGTTGCAAATGTAGAACTCCATAACAAGCATCACAACTCGCCTGTTTACACCTCTAGTAGACACAGAGCTTTCATTTGAAGTCTTTGGAATCTGGTGAACTGACAAATCAGAACTGACAAGTCGCTAACTTTGTTTGTCTGCTGTTTGGTGCTGAGCAGGCAGCGTGAATCGGGTTTAGCTGAGCTTTTCTGCCAAAAACAGCTGCTCACTGTTGCAAACGAGGATGAAACAAATGACCGTGAACCCAACGTTAAACCCAAAACAATGATCTTAAAGAAGCTAACGCGCTCTGCAGAGGTGAGGTAAACTGCACAGTTGGCGATCATTTTAACATCGACATTTGACACATTGTTAATATAGAAATATATATTAGTGCAGCTTTAACTTGTAGCCTTTGTGATAGCGTGGTGGGTATGCTATGCTGTTCTGTTCATCCCCCAAAGACTTCATTCATCTCCTCTCCTTGTCCACCATCTGCCCAGGATGTTTGCTCGCAGGAGAAAGCCCACGTACTGGGACTACTCTGTCAACTGCACCGGCAACGAAGCCCATTTGTCCAGCTGTAAACTGGGTCAGGCGACATCACTGAAGTCCAACGAGACCTGTGCTGGAGGGTTGCCTGTGGTGGTGAGCTGCGTTCCCGGCAGAGCCTTTTCCCCCACCCCCCTGTCTGGGTTCAGGAAGGCCTTCAGACAAGAGGTAAAGTCACTCTGCACACCTTTACATGAATATCTCACAGGGCATTTACACTGGTGTTAGTTAGTGAATCTGTGGTGATGGAGAACAAAGCCAGTATATGAATGTGATGAAATGTTTTGGTCAAGCCAAATCTGACTTTCGGTACTCAGTGTCACTTTGAGAGCAGCAGCTGTAGATGCTTTGGATGCTTCTCATAAAAAAATGAATCATCGTCTTCTTGGGATTTTAACATGAATAAAGTAGTAAAATTCTTGGGACAGTGGAAGGAAAGTCAGCTCACTTTTACTCTTCTCGTGTGTCCTCGAGCGTACACCTCACATGCTTGAGAGAAAGTGCACTCAGTGTTTGTTTTTTGTTTTTTTTCCACTAACAAATTCAGGAAACGTAGGATATGGTGCAAACAAGCCTTCCAACAGAGCTAGCTAGTGGCTCGCATTGTGTTCTTAAGTTATAATACCAATCCCGAGAGGCTGATCGCTCCTTGTCTTAGGCTCGGTTCACACTCTGCTCAAAATCTCTTCTTTCTGACACGATGCCTTGGTTGTGCAGCAGTGAAAGCTGAATATACAAACAAACCCTTCATGTCTCTGAAATGTGCTGCAGTCATCTCAGGATTCTGTGTCGTGTCAGTTAAGTCTTTTTACATATACTACGTACGTGGATACTATGGACATATTTTGATGTTCTTCTGGTCTGGGGATGTTGGAAAGAAAGGGTAGGTAGCTTCCTGTTTCAACATGACAATGCCCCCGTGCACAAAGCCAGCTCCATAAAGAAATGATTTTCTGAGTTTGGTGTGCTCTGACCTCAACCCTGTCCAACACCTCTGGAATGAAGTGGAATGCCTTTTTCTTTGCACAATCCTTTAGTAAGTCCTTGCTTTAATCCCAATCAGATCCACAGTTATTATTCTCTTCCTGATTCTGACTTTTGACTTCCACTGTGGGTAAAAAAGTGATTTTTTTCCCCACTGACAGACACAGAAGATTAAAAAGGCATTTCATAGGTCTTAAGACTCCAGGGGTCATGAAACTCAGTCAGTCTGTAAACAAGCACACCAACTTTAAAATCAGGCCAGGACAAACTCTCAGCCATTGTTTTCAGTGACAGGAGCACTAAGCTGACATGAATTTATGTCTGTGTGACTCCATCCATGTTATGACATGAGATTCGGGCTCGCCTGCTCTCTGTCACGCTTCACAGCTGAGCGGCGGGCTGGAAGTGGCATGCCCGACAACCCAAATCCTCTCAACACTCTCAGCCAGTCTGTCTCCGAGGAGTTTTAACCTGAAACCAGATATTTACCATTTAGAACAAAAACATATAGAACTAATACTGATATTTGACTTTCATCTTACACATGTATACCCATCAGATCTTATAGATATTGGTTTATCAGCTTGTGCGAATAATCTTCTGTGTCACTTGTTGAATACTCGAATGCATATACTGTAGCTGAATATTCCTCATATTTTATATGCACTGCCCAGTTTTACCATTAAGTTTATTCATGTAGGGCTGCAACTAATTATTATTTTCATTACCTGTTAATCTACCTGTTGCTTCTTTGATTATTTCACCAATCAAAGCAAACATCAGTGCATTAATGCCTTGCAGGACTTGCAAATGTATCTACGCTTTGTGAGATGTGACACTGCTCAGTCACCACATACAGCACACAACACAACCAGCAGCTCTTATTCTAATGACGTAAGAGACCCAGTGGACCTCAATGGGATCAGCAACTCACTGATATACATGACAGATGCGGTGCAGTCGCGTTGTGTAAGGCCTTAAAAGTAATTTGAAGGATTCTGGAGGGTAATATGGGAAAGCAGCAGAGCACACTCAACATGTTTCCCTGGAAACCATATATATAATTATTCTTATCAATTGAATGAACCTTTTTTGTCTTAAGAATTTCAGTCATTTCTATTATGAGTTTAATATAATCAAGCATTTCTTTGATAATAACTACAGTATACAGTATATTCCTGAACTAATTATATTAATTATTATACATATTATGTAGAATAGTTAGCCTTAAATCATGCTCTATTTGATAACTTGTGTATTGGATACACTTTTTTTAGTGTGTTGTTCTCCAGGATGATGAATTTATATGTTTTGAGGAAGTGTACACGAAGCCCACACATTAAGACTTTATGAATACAAATAGCAGTAAATCAGGTTAAACTGTGCTACTAATGTGTTTACTTGTAAAATGAAACACTTCCAGTTTGTCTAAACAGTTAATGGGAGACCAGTTATACTGCCATGTTCTATAAACATGAAACCACCCAGTCTGCTGCCTCAGCTTTCTCATCTCACAGAGGGGAAAGTTGAGGTTGCAAACTTTCAGCTGAGTCTTTTACTTTCTGAAAGAACCAGAGTAACCTAAATATGTGGCTTTCTCGTTTGAAATGTGGATTTCTTAGCTTTGACAGTGATGTCTTTCACAGTGTCTGTTTTCTGCCTCCACAGCAACCGCTGGTCCGTCTGCGCGGCGGGGCCATCGTAGGCGAGGGCCGAGTGGAGGTGTTGAAAAACGGAGAGTGGGGCACCATATGTGACGACAACTGGAACCTGCTGTCTGCTACCGTGGTGTGTCGAGAGCTGGGCTTCGGTACTGCTAAGGAGGCCCTGTCTGGAGGTCGCCTGGGACAAGGTATGCTGCTTTTATATTCTCAGCGTTTTGTACAAAGTCAACTGAGTCTTTCTCCAGACGCTCCTCGCTGTACGTTCACATGTGGGAGGAAAAGAACATTTTAAGAATTTTCAAAGGTTTTTGAATGAATAGGGAAAGCGTAAAGATGAAATGTGAACATCATAATCATGTACAAAAAACCTGAAAAAAACTGAACTAACTACACAGTAGACCTGAAAGAGTCTTTATTTTTGGAACTGTACATGTACATTGCGTGCATTTATGGAATAGAGGGTAATGACTGTGTAGCAAAACCACATATTCCAAACATTTGGAGCAGTAATTCTATCCTTAAGGCTTTCCTCTTCACCCCTCTGTGCCACTGAGCAGAGTATCATGAACTCAAAGACCTGATGGTGAAAGCGATTTAGCTCGGTGGAACAGGATTAGTGACACTGTGGAGGTCAGTGAGGAAGGGAATCCATTCCTCAGCTGGTATGAACTCAGAGATTGCTCTGCAAGGATTTATAGATTCCTGTATATTCAGTCTGGAAGTTACACTACAAGAGGAGGAAAAAACCAGCTGGACTGTGGACAGAGCCTGTGGAGAATAGTGTTTGGACTGAAACAAATCTTTGACACGTTACTTTCCATGCAGAAATGTTAGTAGACGCTCTGGAAGCTCAGATGCCAGAATAGAATAGAACATGTAATCAATCAAATGAGATACATAACAAATGTGGTAAAAAGAGAACACTGAGATTAAAAAACAAACAAACGGTTGTTTCCAGGTGTTGGTGAACACTGCTGCATATGTCAAAAAGGTTTTTGTAGCTCCGGTGGGAGTTGCAAGAAATATGATAAATTGCCTCAAGTGATGTCACTTGACTCAGCGTCACTGAAGACTACAAGACTACAGAAATCTGGGGGGTTAGAGAGTTAAAGCTGCTACTAGTAGAACATATGTGAACCATGTAGGTGCCAGGTTTTAATGAGGGAGGATAATGTTTGGATATCTCTGGATTACACAACAGTACACAAATAAACAAATCTAAGCATCTAAAACAAAGCACAAAACACTGAAACAAGGTTTGTGGTTCAGTATTTTGAGTTGAAAATGCTTATTGCACTTGGAATAAAAGAATAAAATACTATAGCACCTCCCAGAGTTCAGATTTTGGATTGAATTGATCTGTATATGTTTATGATACAAATCATTTCTCAATCTGTACTCTTCCTGTATCGTCTAGTTTTGTTTGAAAATGATTCCTGACAGCAGTTATTAAAGTTCATGATTCAGTTTTAGTCTCTTTAGTATGTATGTGATTGGCCGACGCAGCGCCTTGCTGAATGAAGTTGAACCTGGTTCAACTTGCAGGACGACCGTGTTGCCTCGACGAACTGCCACCATTCAAATGAATGAGAGAGCTGCTTTTTATCACATGTTGGTCTGATCACGAAAATTAATAATCATTTCAGTAACATTGACGTTTTTCACTTCAAAATGTCATATTGATTATTAGTACATTTTTTTGTCTCGTTTCTTCAGCAGAATCATCGTCTAATGTTTATTTTTGTTGAAAGTGATTTTTGTTGTCTGTGTGTTTATGTGTCTGACGGTCTCGGACTTTAAAGGATAACTGAGGTTTATTACAGCTGAATCATTATTCTCAATAATAGAATAATTGCTTGAAAACATATCATCGGTGACATTAGTTAAAAACAAAAAAGTCCGATGGGGCGAGACACACGAGTACGTTGTACATAAATCCAGAGTTTAGCCAAACGTATGTGTTAGAGACAATGAAGACATTTTTACCTACTTTGACCTGCTGCACCTGGATCTCAGAGCACAACGTTATCATAACTGACAGAAATCATGACCAAAATTATACAAGTAAGTTGTAATAGACTGTAATAAAAGTGATATAACTTCTCTGCTGGAGGAGAAGTTGCCTGCAGGTTATAGAGGGCCTGCTTTTATTGTCTAGTTATTTTGTAATGGAGGCTTTCACTGTGAGCGCTGCCTCTTTATGGTCTCCACTGAGCAGTTTCTTCCCAGTCTGCAGCTCGGTTATATCACTGGTTGCACGTGGAGTTTTACAGCAGGTAAAGCACGTTTGGAAGTTGGTTCCCCACCCAACTATAACGCGCTACTGACCTGCTTTTCCTCTGTTAGTCCATATTTTAAAGCCTGAGCTCACCTGTCATCAGGATAACTGTGGAAAACTGTGTCCTATACCACAAAACAGCAGAGAGAATCCTGAGCTGTGTGGTATTTCTGAACAGGAAATATTTCCTTTTTCACAAACAGGGACGTGCTGTACATTGCTCCACATTCCACTGACATTAGGCATGGAAAACTGCTTTTTGAAAGTCATTTTTCCGTCATGATTTCTCATCAGTGGCTCTCTGAAAGCTCATGGAGAAAAACAAAACTCAGATGGAAATAATGAAAAACGTAGATGGTAATAGTAAAACATAAGAGAGAGGGAAAACAAGTTCTGAGGATCATTGGAGATGAAGGCGTGTCTTATTAGCAGAGACAAAGCTCACAGAAATGAATTAGAGCTGTTTGAAATCATCTCCAGTGACTGAAGACTCTGTCATTGCTTTTAAAGATTCTTCATGGTGATGGACCTTAAACATGACTTGTAGTGCACGAGGAATATTCACTGTTACTTCACAAGAGACAGACTGACACTTTGTCTTTTGTAGATTTTGAAGGAACTGGGGAAAGACTCATTTTGGTATGTCTCAGTGTGTCCTCAGAAGTCCAGGTTCATTCTGGTTCATTCTGGTTCATTCTGGTTCATTCTGGTTCATTCTGGTTCATGTTTGTCTTTGTTTAGCACATTTTAAACTATCCTTTTTTTTTTTTAAACTCAGCTATAAGTCTAGCTCATAATTTTGTCAATTTAACAAAGTATAAAGCTACCAGGGATGTAAATTCTTTTAAAAAATGACACAGAAACCTATGAAATGTGTATAAATCTTGAACGTGATAATCTCTTCAAATATTATATTATAGAGCAACAGTATAAAAATATTGTTTCACTATTCATACAAATACAACAGGAACATGTATTTACATGTAAAGTGATTTTATCTCAACAGTTTTTTGTGCCTTTTTCATTGAAACTGCAAATATTTATCATTTACAGTTTGATTGTTTTATGTCACATCAGAACCTTCAATCTGTTTTCTCAGCTTGACTCTACATGATATATAAGTAAAGTTATGTTACTATAAATAAAACATGGTGAGTGTATTCATCAAGTGTGAGCTGCTAGTGAGCTGTACTATTTAATGTGGATAGTTGTACAAAGAAAAAGCCTCCTTTTCAGATAGTTGTTATTTTGTCTGTGTTCTCCAGGTATGGGCCCGGTCCATATGAACGAGGTGGAGTGCTCTGGGTTTGAGAAGTCCATCACTGAGTGCTTCTTCAACAAGGAGGCTCTGGGTTGCAGCCATGAGGAGGACGCAGCCGTCAGATGTAACGTCCCTGCGATGGGCTTCCAGGAGAGGGTGAGCCTCAGCACAGATAGATTATCTATCAGCGTCAAGTTACACTAACGACTGTTGCTTGCAAATTTCAGATACAATTCTACAAGAGTTTCACATGTTCATGCAAGATAAAACACCAGAGGGATTATCTCATTCTGCAAACTGCAGCTTGCATGGTACAAATTTGATGGAGCGGGCCCCAGTTCGGCCTACTTAAAGTGGCTATTATCAATATTTTTATAATAATGTATCGAATGACAGTGTGTCAGAGCCATTGCTTGTAGTGATGAACCTACAGAGAATTATCAGCAACTCTGCAGCTCCCCTCGGCTTTATGGAGCTTCATTGTTTAGCTGTCTGCTTGCACCTTTACTGTTTTGGTTCACTCTCAGCACTCTAATCTCATTTCAGCTGCAGCACACAGCTATTTTCAGAGAGAAAGCTCTAAAAAGCCGCTTTACACTACCTGCTCAGCACCAAACAGCAAACAGACACAGTTAGCTGTAGACTAGCTGGTGAACATAGTGGAGCATTTAGCAGCTAGGGAGTTAGTAGAGAGCAGAAACAGCTAAAAGAGAGTGAATATTGGACAGAAACACGACTCCACATGAATGATAATGTTGCTCTGTAACTGCTGGATGTGGAAATAAGCAGCTGTTTCCTAACAACGTCAACATATCAACTTAAATAGAGATGATATGTCAATGTTGTGTTCACAAGTTGTTTCTACTGCTCCCAAGTGGCCAAAAATCAGTTTTGCAGTTTGAAACATGCTTCTCAAGACTGCAGAAGGACGGCATGTAAGGAGGTTGTTTCTTTTGTACTTGTATAATGTTGAAATTGTTTTCTTCCTCCAGACAGGAGTTGGATCATTTTACATAGATTTGAATAGTTTGTACCAACTACAACCACAAACTAGCTTTGTCTCTTCATGACACATTTGTGCTTATATGCAGTATGTGCTTCTGCAGGCTTCTGGTAATGTGAACATATAGGTGTCATATGATATATTATATAATGATATGTTTATATTGGTTATGTACATTTTAAATGACTTTTGCATGTATAGTCATTTTCTCTAGATTTAACTTTATTGTCAAAGTTAAAGAAAATCCATAAAAATATGCAGAGAAACTAAATTCTTAACTGCTTTTATTTCTTCTTGGTCACAAAATAATTAACTGAACATCATGTTACTGTAACTTTTGTGCACACAGCTGCGTCTGAGTGGTGGTCGTAACCCCTATGAGGGACGTGTGGAAGTGCTGGTGGAGAGAAACGGCTCTCTGGTGTGGGGGACGGTGTGCAGTGAAGGCTGGGGAACCATGGAGGCCATGGTGGTCTGCAGACAGCTGGGCCTGGGCTTCGCCAGCAACGCTTTCCAGGTACGAGTCACAGCAGCTATGTGGTGGGGTTTGCTCTGTATAAAACCACATTTTATTTCTTTCACTTCAAATGTTACAGCTTTTAAAGTAAAACAAAACTAACAAGTGGTACATAATGTGTACATGATATCCTTCCAGTCAACTGTAACCAGAGTTCCCAGCAGAAAAACCCTTTTCTGGCCCTGACTGCTAGATCTACAGTAGGTCTCCAAAGTCCCAATCAACTGCAATGTGTCTGGACAGTTACATTTACAGGTTTATCATTTCTTAATAAGGAAATATCCTGGAAAGAAGTGTGTAATTTGGTTCTAACTACAGAGGGAAGATTATTTGAGTTCAGTTAGTTTTGTTGAGTTGATTTAAACCAAAGAAAATATTCTTTCATTATTCACTCAGAAACATTATTCTCTGTAGCAGATGAATTGTTTGCTTGCCTGTTGACAGATTTTGCATGTTCAGCTGACTCTACTGTAGGTCACACTAGCAAATAATAGCAATTAATAGATTGTGTTACAGAGCCCTTTCCAGGAACCTTCCAATGAATTTACAGTCACAAATACCATAAAACCATTAAAAAAGGTGTTATCTTGTGAGCAAGCACCTAGCTGCATCTACTGAGCTGCGCAGACTCAGCAGTAATCTACCTGACCATGTAAAGTATTCAGTTTAATCAGTGTAGTTTTCAGTCCATGAAGCAGTTTATTTTCCTGACAGCAGCACGGAGTAAATCTGAATCCCAGTGTTACCGAAAATGACACGCAGCCAAACTGTGGATGTCAGAACAAAGTTGACTTTATAACACTTTTATGACCAAAGACTGCTGGGGATAAAAAGATGAAAAGCACAGAGAGAGAAACAATCAAGTGTATCCTTCTGTTCTGGCTGGACTGGATCTGGCGGTGTGGAGCCAGTAAAGCTATATCCTGACTCTGCTGCAGGGTCACCGCTGTCTGCCAGCCCCTCTGAAATGCCCCACGGGAAGCCAAGAAAAACCAGAACTCCTCCAAGTCTCCAAATACACTGTATATGGTACAGAAATGAAAGTGGTGTAAAAATCATCCCTTCCTTCACTTCAGATCAGTTCATTAGTTGGTAGCACTGCTTTAATCAGCAGCCAGTGAGCTGGAATCATTGCTGTAGATTATGGTCTGGTTTTATTGACTCACCACCAGTGTCACGTACTGTTGTCCTGAGTCACAGGCGTACTCCCGAGTCCCTTTTTCATTTTTTCCAAATGACCAAACACAGTAAGGTGCTTGCAATCATTTCCTGTGCAGTTCAGGTTTTCTCGTCAGGAAGCCATGTGAGATCCTAAAAAATTTCCTTCAAGGTTGAAATAGTGTTTAATGTGAAAAAACTGCAGCCGACTGCTTTTTAGTTTCTATCTGCAAAAGTAATGAATGAAACATTGATTTTGCTCTGTATATAATATTTATGAGGCTGAATGTAAAGTTTCAGTTTATTTTGAGGAGGAATCTTCCAGAATTAGTTTGTCTCTTTATATCTATACATCCTTACAGTTCATTTGATGGACATTAATGTACATGAATCAGTCTCAGTGGCACCGAGATAACACAGGACAAGTTGTGACTATGGGAGTATACAGCTGCCAAAATCAAAATGAAATAATTTAATCAAGTAAAATTTGAATTTCCGTCTGTGTGCACAGGTGACAAAATGTTTAGATTCAGTTTTCATTTTCATAAAATTACTGATAAAATGAATGTGTGTGTCATTTTCAGTTTGCTCCCACAGAACTCTGGCTTAATAATGTGCAACCTAAACTAGAAGAATGATATTGCTCAGTGGACATTTGAATATGAATTATGCTCCTATTTTAGCATATTAATAATGAAAATGGAATGGAAATGGCCTCGCTCATTTCACAAAAGGGGGACTGGTAGAATCCTGCCATTATGATGATTTTCATTTTCATCAGAAATAAGCTACAGTCAGGACACCATTAATTTCAGATGTATTCAAGTTTAGGTTTCACATTGTCTGCTGAATTGAAAAGTCCTTTTAATGTTCAATTTATTCTTAATAATGGTGCTTAAATGCTTGGGAGCAGGCTGAAAGTGATTTGTCAGTGGAACTGTTTTTTTGCATTTTAAACTTTTATTTTTATTTGACATTCACTCAAATGAAGAAATGACATTTCAATTTGATGAAATGATTTATTTTTAATATCGGCAGCCACATACTTCCATAGAGTCCTACGGAGGATCGCTGTGTTTCTGTGTGTCTGTTGTTGCTAAGAACAACAAATGGCTCTCTGGTGTGGAGAATTGATACCTCTGTTAACTGCTGACACCTGTAGGATGTTAAGATAAAGAGCTCTTCTTGTTTAACGGGGAGGAAGATTACAGTACAGCATGATAACAGTAACAGGAAATGAGAGGGGATTCATAGTAACAGCCTTTCAAAGTGTTTGCAGAGTCGTGGAGTGAAGAGCAGTTTTATGAGTGGAAACTAGAAAATGATGGTTTCTGTATGATTATAGGATGAGGTTTACCTCGAGGCAGGTATGAGAAGTGCTGTCCATTGTATTAGGACTTATGAAATGAAGGAACTTTTTCCCATTACTATGTTGTAGCATTTCTCCTTTCTTTATATGGAGGCTCGGTTCCAATACAGTATTTTTTAGACATGGGAATAGTTGTGTTGGCTCATATTTTTTGGATTGTTATGTTGGTAGTTTACAAGTTTCACTTCCTAGTTGTTGTGAATAGAAAAATATACCAGCTAATGTAAGATATAAATGTTACAATACAGAAAAACCTCATCATCAATTCAATGAAGTGTCACGTCCATGATGCTGTTACAAGGATCGTGTGTGCCCTCTAGTGGTCAGTGTGGAACATTACTCTGCCTAACCTTTCATTGGACAATTAACATTGATCTCCTTCAAAAAGGTACCAAATAGTTGCTGAGTATCATCAGTACTGGTAAAATAGTTATATAGTATTACTACAAAGCAATTAGGCATCAACCAGCATGGATATTTTATAATTCTGCAACTGTTCAGTGTCTTGAAGTCAAGCACTCATGTGCTAGTTATATTATTATTATTCCCCAATATTTTTTAGAACAGCATCCATCATTCATCTCTATATTCACTTAGCGTTTTGTTAGGCACATGTCCTCAAGGACTTTACTTAAATACAATTTTTAGGCTCTTTGTTTGAGTATTTCTATTTTATGCTACTTAATACTTCCATATTTTAAAGGCAAATGTTGTAACTACATTTATTTGCAAGCTGTAGTTACTTTTCAGATTCAAGTTTTCATCAATAATATGTTTGATGTTATCCTCATCTTGACCAGCTACAACATGATCATGCATTAGTATTGATAATCCAGTAATACATCATTAGAAAGACCAAAAGGTGTATTTGGTGTATTTTACATAAGGAGTACATTTACTTTTGTTTCTTGAGCACGTTCTACTGATAATACCTTTATAGAGTAAAATGATGAAATCAGGACTTTTACTTGTGATAGTGATGTTGCTATTTTAACTAGAGTAAAAGATCTAAATATGTGTACTTGAAAAATGCACAATTTGGCTCCAGAATTTGAATTATGTGCTTCTTTTAGCATATTAATAATGAAATGGTCAATTCCATAATGGTCAACTTGAATGACTACATAAAGGAGCCCTGGTAGCATCCTGCCTGTCATGAAGAGTGGAGCAGGAGACTGCAGGCAACAGGAACCTGAAGAATAAAGCTTTAATAAAAACTGAGTGCAGGCAGAACTGAACAGAACTGAACCGAACAAAGGATCCAACAACTGAACTAATGAGGTGATGAGGTGCAGGTGGGGAGATGGGCGGAGAAGCTCAGGTGAGGGGGGTGAGGTGATGAAACAGGAGAACAGACAGGGAGCTTATTGGCCGGGGATCGGCCTGGGGCAGAGAGACAGAGGAGGAAAAACACAATCCTCTTCATAATTAACTGATAAAAATACATCTTCCGGTGGATGATATGTGGATGTAATCCTGTTGTGGTTGTTTTTTCTCAACAGGAGACATGGTATTGGCCGGGGGAGGTTAATGCAGATGCTGTGGTGATGAGTGGCGTTCGCTGCTCTGGTACTGAGATGTCTCTGTCCCACTGCCTGCACCACGGAGCCCACCTCACCTGCTCGAAAGGAGGCGGACGCAATGCCGCTGGCGTCTCCTGCTCTGAGAGTAAGACGCCTAAACTCATATGTTATTGATGATGAATACTTTTGAGAGAAATGGTGTAATGTTAGGGGGTTAGGGTTGCCTGTTTAAGATCCTAAATGTATGGTCATGACTGAATGAATGAATAAAGAATTAAGTAATTGACTTAATTTAACTTTGACTACATCCTTTGCCCTTCGTTTGGCAGTGAGGTAACAGTCACACTGAAAAGCTTTCACTCTTTTGTTCTGCACGTTGACTTTTAATTCAACAAACTCATTTTTTTCTGCCTTGGAGAAATGTTTATATAACTGAAACTCCAAAATCCCTCCTGAATCACAAGAAGGCTCTACAGCTTCAAACTGAGACTCATTTACATCACATGTGCCAGAGCTTTTTAAGTATTTCTAAATATGTTTTGTCTGTGTCTGCTTCTCTGTGGTTTCTCTTCATCCTCCTGCCCACCAGCGGCTCCTGACCTGGTGCTGAACCCTCAGGTGGTGGAACAGACCACCTACATGGAGGACCGACCCATGTTCATGCTGCAGTGTGCGTACGAGGAGAACTGTCTGTCCTCCACCTCCAGCGCCACACCGGCCAACTCCTACCGCCGCCTGCTGCGCTTCTCCTCCCAGATCCACAACAACGGCCAGTCCGACTTCCGGCCCAAAGCCAGCCGTCACTCCTGGGTGTGGCACGACTGTCATAGGTCAGTGTCGTAGAGTGCAAGGCGTGTGTGCCGTGAGCTTAAAACTGCTGCACATAGCGCTACAGAAAGTCCCACATCTTGTGGTTCCTTAGTTGGCTGGAGGAACTCTACTCTTGGCAGCTTCACATGATTTGCAGCTTCCCACACGTCAAACCTTTGGCACCTTTGACTGGAAGAACTTGACACATCGTATGAAGGCCCACATCAAACTTTCTGATGCATTTTTGTGCTGCGCTTTCAGCCTGACAAGGTTTGTAAAACTGCTTTTCTGTTTGTGTGTGTGTAGACATTATCACAGCATGGAGGTGTTTACTGTCTATGACCTGTTCAGCCTCAACGGAACCAAAGTGGCAGAAGGACACAAAGCCAGTTTTTGCCTGGAAGATTCAGAGTGTGATGAAGGTGAGAACCAATTTCAAGATATGAAAAAAACTTTTCAACTTTTCAAAAATGTGGCAAAACAACTTTTAATGGGCTTTTAAAGCTGCACCAATAGTCTTCTATTAACTGGGTTCACAAAACCTGACTGGAAATAAATGCTGATTTTTGTTCTGTGTGTCTACAGCTTGATTTGCTGCCCCCAATTGGCAAAAAAATTAATAATGTAGCTTTAAAATATAATAATCATTCTCAGAGGGTTTGATTACTATCTAATTTTTCTTACTGCAGGTATTGAGAAGGTTTATGAGTGCGCTAATTTTGGAGATCAGGGCATCACTGTGGGCTGCTGGGATACCTACAGGCACGACATCGACTGCCAGTGGGTGGACATCACTGACGTCAAACCCGGAGATTACATTTTCCAGGTGACAAACTCTCATTTATTCACCCGGTGTTTATACGCTGCAGCCATTTCCTTTCACACATTTCTCTCTTTATGTTGTTGACGAATCCTCCATGTTTGTCCTTTTTACAGATTATAATTAATCCAAACTATGAAGTGCCCGAGTCAGACTACAGCAATAACATCATGAAATGCAGATGTCGATATGATGGTCATCGTGTGTGGATGTACAGCTGCCATAATGGTGAGACCTCAACAATCTGTAACATCTGCTGTATTTGTTATGGTGGTGAAACTTATTCTACTGTTGCACTTCAGGTCACTTCACAGTGTAAGTGCTACATACATGTCAAGAGATGCATACCTGTCAGTAATAACATTATGTTCTAGTGCGATAATTACAGTTATTCTAGTTCAATATGTACATCTATTCAGGGGCAAAACTCAATACTTTTGTACATTTGTTTCATTTTCCTTTGTCAGCAACAACTGAGAGATTAGTCAAAAGGTCAGACTTGCTTTGACTCCATCCTTCTGGTTAGCGCTAGCTAGTTAAAAGCTAACCCCTCCCATGAGATTAGCATTACAGTCCTCTACCTCACATCTCTCAGCAGTCAGTCTGGTCTGTCTTGTAGTTTTCCAGTCAAATTAATACAGTGGAAATACTTTTGTTTGATTAAAAATAATTTAATAATTAAAACATTTGGTTTCTGCTGGAACTTTCAGCCGCATCTCACTGCTTTCATCAGTGAATGTTGTTACCTAAGTTGCTTAGAAGAGATCATATCCCGTCTCTGGAGTCTGAGAGTCGAAAGCTCTGGAAAAATCCATTTGAGTTAATGATTGCTTTGTCTGAACTTCTGAACTACTGCAAGGTCAAGAGTGAACTTTCACACTCTGATATTATATTTATTACAATGTTAATGGTAACAGCACAGAGAGACAGTGTTAAGTTGACTCATTATCATCTAGTGTACTTATTATGATAATTGAAGACAAGTCTGAGCACTTAGCAGGGCAGAAATCCCCTACATTTATCATACAATAGAGATGATTCAGAGTGTCGGTAGAAGGCGTCAAACGAGGACAAAGTGCATCCTGTAGGTGGTAACCGTGTCTCTGTGTCTCTGCCAGGTGGCTCATTAAGCACTGAAACAGAGCAGACATTCCCAGGCCTCCTGAACAACCAGGTGACCCACAGGTAAAGAAGAAGCAGAGGAGAGGAGTCGACCGGCTGTTCCCCTCCTACAGGGAGACTGTCTGAAGCCCACCAACCACTACACATCTGTGGTGGATTCCCCCTGCCAGCCTTGCCCTGGTCAAATCATCCTTTTATGTTCCCCTCATCCATAAGGCAGCAGCTTTCTTTGACCCTCCATCCTCCCTTTTTTTTTTCTCCCCAGCTGAAAGAATATTTGATCCCCTCCTCCTGTCCAAACAGAGGCAGCTACAGCCTTACCAACACTTCCATCCTCCCTGAGGGCAGTGGAGCTCTCCGCCTGCCCTGTGACTTTTGAATGAGTGATGAAATCAACCTGCTGGGAAGGGGCAGGTATTTAACACCAGGTGCAGCGTCGGGGAATGTCATCCAAGATGTGCATTCTTTGAAGTGCAGCACTCTAACAGAGCCCGGCTGCAGTGCTTTTTTGTTCAAAGCTCACCCCGGAGAGTTTGGATGTCTGTGCCGGGTCACCTGAGGATGGCGAGGAATCGTCGATAACAGCGGCTCCGGTCTGTGTTTGGAAATAAATGCTTCATTCTTTCCGCTTGCATTTACTTCGAGAGTTTCATAAAGTGCCTTTTACACACTGAAGTCCACATACACTGAGGTTATGCTACACAGGCTAACTGAGCGTTTCATAAGCTGAAGGCGCAAGTTTATGCAAATCAACTAAGTGTTTAAAAAAAGTGCAAACAGACCAATCTGCAAAGCTAAAACATTACAAGCTAAAGTGCCCCAACATCATTTTTTAGTATATTCGGAGCATTCTGTGGACAAGACTGTAGTCTGAACATCACATGATGGGAAGTTGTTGTTGGGAGCAATCTCAGTTTGTCCAGAAATAAAATTATGTGAGCAAAATGTTGACAGGTTGACCCTTAATTAACATGATGCATAATATGCAGAAAGCCTTCCACTCATTGCACACAGTCAGTATGCAGCGAGTGTATAAACAGTCGGTTAGTATATTCAGTCAGTGAAAAGCAGAAAATACTGACTTAAATTTGGTTACTCTCTTTTTTTCTTTGGTCACATGGTGCCTGAACAACTGAGGATCAGTTTCAGCTCCAACGTGTCGCCTTGTTGTCTTCATGTGATCAGAACTTCTTCCTGTTTAATGATAAGCAGCAACATTTTGCTTTTGAAGCTTCTATTAGGACCTCAACTGTCTTTTCTCCTTGTTCAGTGCCTTTACAAAATGTCCACAAACCTTTCACACCCATCAGTACACACTGACTGTTAGACACTTGGAATGAATTTGAACCAAAAAAAGTCCACTTACTAGCTTTTTATCAGGAGCTTTCTGCAGTGAGTTTGCTCAGTTGTTATG